>NC_081574.1:3189207-3226013 GCF_022355385.1 Mustela nigripes | reverse complement strand
CTCTCTCTCTCTGCCTGCCTCTCTGCCTGCTTGTGATATGTCTGTCAAATAAATAAAATCTTTAGAAAAAAACAAAAACAGACATGGGGATAGGAATATACAGGACCTTGTGTGGGCAGACAGACAGGGCACCCTGGGGAATGAAGGTTTGGAAAGAGACCATGGGAGGTCAAGCTCAAGGAGGCAGAACATATCAGGGAAATAAACTCAGAAGTCCGAGAAAGGAGGTACGAGAGAGAGTCACTGCTGAATGACCAGAACACACTAATGTCGGTATGGTAGTCTGTAGTTTCACTTACACCCAGATTGTGAACCAGCCACAAAATAAGCAAATAAATAATTCAAAGGTTGGAGTGGTGATTTTCACATATCTGTACCTGTGAGCTCTGTGAGTTCATTTAATGCTCCATATGGAAAAAGAAATAGGATTCCCAAGACTGACCACGGGTGGTCTACCTCACTTCAAAGGAAAAGCCCCCAGTGACAGATCCACTTCAGGGAATCCTCCCCGGATTGGTGACATGAGAATCTAGATAGGAAACAGGATTTAAATGCAAATGTTCTGAAGATTTGTAAAGCTATTCATGAGGAATACTATTTTTTTAAGAGTTACCATAATGAAAGAGATTATCGCCTATAAAAATACTGATACCTTTGGAATTCTTGACATTCTCATATCGTATGTCTTACAGATTCCAACACTCTAGTGCAAGTATGTCATGTGCCCATTTATGCTTCCCATCAAAGGTCTCAAACACAACAGTCAAAGCTAAGAGTTAAGTCTCACAACCGAAGCTGTCTTGTGTTGATCATACTCCAGTCTGGCTTGAGTGACTATTTCCCACACGATGCCTAACCCTTTCCTGTGGTCACACTGCTTCTCTGTTCCTCTGAACATTGTCACTGAACTATTTAAAGTCCCTGCTTGGAAACATCCTATAAGTGTGATTTAATAGGTTGTAAAAGACCAAATAAACCAATCTCCAAACATAGTAAAAGTTAAAAATTCATGTGTCATAAAATTTAGCTCAAAGAGACTCTATAGATTTGCAGAAATATTATATTCTTATTTCATCACTTATATTGTTTTCAAAGAAAATGGAATGTTTCTAATCTAAAGGAAATAAGGGAATTTCTGAAATTCTGAAATAAATGAGCATAGTAAAATGGATGAGTTTCAAATTAAATATGAGTATATTTTGCTGCACTGGTGTTAATAACTACTGTAATTTGTAGAAATTAATGTGGGAAAAATTAAGCATTTAGGTAAAACTATGGATTTTATAAAAGATGAATGATTTTGCATTTACAGTAAGATTTTCAAGGAATCACATTATGACAGAATGTATTATATCAGTTTTCAAAAAAAATAAACCTGGTCATAATTTTACAAGGCAGAACATTTGAAATGATGACTCTGTTTCTTGACAACAGTATGTATCCCAACGCTGAAATCTCTTCAAAAAAGGTTTTCCTACTTATTGTAGAAAAACAAGAATTAGGAAGCTCCAGATTCATGCCCAACTACCAAAACCACTGTTTAGCTACATCTGGTTATCTCTTTCTGAATCTATGTGTCCAAAGCAACTGATTTCTTAGATGCTCAGTTTTATACTGACAAATTATCTCAAAGGGAAAAAAAGAGGGGGAAAAATGGTTCTAGAGACTTACAGTTTTGTCAGTTGGCCCCTGAAAAAGTAATGCTTTAAACTGTGATTAACCACCACTTCCTACAGGTCAGAAAGAGGCTAGTGTGGCCACTGGACTTGCTCTGTGCCCCACACACACACACACACAGCTATAGCAAATTAGGTTTTAGGCAATTGTGAGAGAGAAAAGAGAAACACGTAAGGAGAGGGGACAGAGAATAAGAGTGGGTAGCAGAGGTACAAGAAGACGCACAAGGAGGCAATCCCAGTGAGCGAACATGCCGGCACGGTCTCTCAGCACAGAGGCTGACGACAGAAGGATGGTGGAGGACAGTGAGAAATTGTGAAAAAGATTCAGAAGCTGGTTGGGCCAATAGATCAGAGAAACCGCTGGGGTCAAAATACTGAGGGGCTGGCATGTAAGAAGCAAGCTGGAAAGGTAGTAGGTCAGAAATTCATACATTCATAAAATTTAGACTGTGGAGGGATTGCAGCCTCTGGTAGAGACTAGTTCTATGGGACAATGACTGAGGTCAACTGGAGATTATTACAGAAAAGTATTCAAGAAACTGAACATTTAGGTTGTTGCATAAGACATCTAAACATACACTGAAATCACTAGAAGTCTGGAGAGTGTCTCTAAACTGGGAGAAAGTCCATGAGAACAGGATAGAATGGGCCCAGTGTGGCTGGTGACAGTGGATGCTGTAGTGTGGCTGGTGACAGTGGATGCTGTAAGCCGGTGCTCAAGAAGCAAGGACCAGGGCTGTCAGGTAGAAAGGTCTGAAGTCAGTCGAGCAAGGACACCTGCCGTGTCCCCAGTCTGCTGGGAGAAGAGTCACAGTAAACAAAGCTCCACCAGTCCAGGGGGAGGGCTGGATGGCTTCCCGGTCCCCAGGGGCTGAGCAGGAAGTAGACCACATGAGGGCTATTGAAAATGCTGTTCACAACTGATAAAGAATTCCAGAAAGTATGTGTTGGTCTCAGGGATGAGGAGAGGTGGGGAATGGGGGTAGAATCGAGAACATCATCAGTAGCCGGATGAGATCCAGGTGAGCACAATCCCGTGCTTATCAAGCAATCAAGAGAGACTGGAGATCAGTCTACGTGCATCTGCGGCAATGGGGGAGACATTCGAAGTACTGGAAGTATGAGGAGGGGTTATCCGTCTCCTTCCACACCGTTTGTGCAACCCACCCACACGCCTTCTTGCCTCCCACGAGCACACTGCTTCCGGAGCTCTTCTCCGCTTTCCAAACACCCGGATTTCTGCCTCTCACCTGGTCATTGTCTTCAGCTTCCAAACAGGCTCTTATTTCTCTGATAAAAAAACACATTTCCCATCCCCACTTCCCTTGCTAGGTGTTGCCCCATTTCTTTATGAGCCTTTACAGCACAACGCTCCAAGAGTATTCTGTGTTTTGCATCATCTCTTGCTCGCCTCCAGTGTCGTTTGAGAACCAGGCCACGAGGCACGTGGTCTCGCCATGCATCTGGAGCTCTTCTCCAAGGCACGAGTTACCTCTACATTGTTCAGGTCAGTGCTCACCTTTCTGGATGCATCGTTCTTGATGAGGAGCATTTGCCCTCTTCCTGGCGTTCAAGGACACCCCCTCGGTCACGCATCCTTCTTTCCTTCCTGCTTTTCTTCTTTCAGTCTTCCTTTCTGGCTCTTCCTTTGGAGAACTCATAGCTGAAGCTCACAGCTAAGCCCCTGGTCTTTTTGATCTCTCCTACCATGTGCTTAATCCTTCTTTCCATCTCGTACCTATTACTTTATACCATATTATTGACTAGAAATATTTATGTTCCATCTCCTCTCGGGGAAAGGTAAGCTCCATGATGGCAAAGCTCTTTATTTTGTTAATGGATATTTCATGCGCATTGAAACTAGGGACTGGTAAATAGCAGAGGTATGATCCAGTATTTATGGAAGGAGGGAGGAAAATGAGATAAAAAGGGAACATTTATCAAAAAGAAAGAAATACTGGGGCAACCTGAGTAATGGTCTTGGCCAATAGGGCTTATCTTCTCCTAGCCCAGAGGATTTGAAAGCATGCAGTTGAATGAGCCTCAGAAACCTTCATAAGTATCTCTTTTTGAAATTTGATCACATTTGATTGGTTCTACAAACCATATAATTTTATAATTTTGAATAAGCTAAATAAAGTGTCCACATGCTGCTTAACAATGGAAAGAAACTGGCATATTGTTTTCTGCAGTGCGACAAATTATTCCTTTGTCTGCATCAACTGTAGGAGTGATGCAGTTTCACTCAATAAGCAAATAATTTGATTATATTACAAAAAGAATAAATTGAATTTGCTTACTTCTTACTCATTAATTTATTTTCAAAGAAAAGACATCCTTCTCATGTTTACATTTTTGTTGGTATTTTTCCTTTCAAACATAATACCATTTTTATTAATTATTAATAAGCATAAAAACAATGACATTCCCTTCATAAGAAGGTAATTAGTTTGAAATGAAAGCGATGCTAATATTTTGGGAATGCTGGAAACTTTCTTAAATGCATAATACGTTAAACCAAAACACTGAATCAATACTCCTTGTAAAATGAAATTTTAGTGTGCATTGCAACCTTGTTGTAATTTTCTTTGAAATGATTATCTTTCCTTTTGAATGGTTGAATGTGCTTTAAAACTGCAGATAATAAATTAATTCAAAATCTTATATTTCTAGTGGTTTTCAATGCTAATATGAAAGAATATCCAAAAAGTAAAGCTTCAAAATTATTTGGCACATTTTATAGTTGTTTGAGTTTTTGATGTACAAATAAGGGAGGCATAGTCACTGAACAGCACAGTCAGATTATCAGGCTTGACAATATAGGATCTAGGCAGTGAAAAAGAAAAGAGAAAGAGAAATCAAGAGAAATACCAAGATGGGATAAGGGAATAGAGTAAGAGGGGTTTGTAGTGAAGAGGAGAGGAGATAGTAAGTGGTGCCATGATAGAGGTCAAAAATCAAGTAAAAGCTGTTCATTATATCAAAGTCATGAAGATCGTAAATTATTGAATACATTTTGATTCGATATTAAATGAAAAGATTTAAGAAATTACATAGACATTACAGTTTTTATAAAACATTTCTAACATGGAAACGTGTTTAAAATGATATTCAATAGAAAGAAATATGTGGAGACGGAACAAGCAACCAGTGGGTCAATGATGAAATTGAAAGAAAAATAATTCCTTGGGAAAAAATGAAAATGACATAACACAGCAAATTTTATGGAATTCATCAAAAACAGTTCTAAGAGGGATGTTCATAATAATGAATGCCTGCCTTAACAAAGATACATCTCAAATAACCTGTCCTTACAACTCAGGGAACAAGGGAAAAAAAAAAAAATGAAGCCCAAGATAGTAGAAGGAAGGAAAAAACAAAAATTAGAGCAGAAAGGAATGAAAGAGACAAAAATGAAAATAGGAAATATCAATGAAACCAAGAGCTGGTTCTTTGAACAGAAGATATTGGCAAAAGTCTATCTAGACTCATGAGGAGAGAGACAGAGAATCCAAATAAAGTCTGAAACAAAAGAGGAGACATTACAACAGATAACACAGAAATAGAAAGCATCCTAAGAGGCTAGAATTATATACCAACCAACTGTACAACCCAAAGAAATGGACAAATTCCTGGAGTCAACCTTCCAAGACTAAATCACATAAAGAAATAGAAAGTCTGAGCCGACCAAATGCTAATAAGGAGACTGAAGCACAAATCAAAAACCTCCAGACAATCAAGTACGAGACTGATTCAGAGTGAGTTCTATCAAACATTCAAGGAAGAAAATACTAATCCTTCTCAAACTTTTACTGGAAAAAAAAATTAGATAGGTAGGACAGAATTGCTTCCAAATTCATTTTTGAGGTGTACATTATTCTGATATCATAACAAGACAAGGACATCACCAGCAAATTATAGGCCAACATTCCTGTAAACATCGACACAAATATCCTCAACAAAATATTAGCAAACCTAACTCAGCACTACATTGGAAGGTTCATACACCATGATTAAGCTGATTTATTCCAGACATTCAGGAGTGGTTCGACATCCATAAATCAAGCAAAGTGAGAGACCATGTTAACAAAATGAAGGAGAACAATTGTATGAAAACCTCAGTAGATGCAGAAAAGTAAAATCACTGACAAAATTCAATATCCGTTCATGATTCAAATTCTCAACAAAGTGGGTTTAGAGGAAGCCCACAACATAATAAAGGTCATGCATGTCAAGCCCACAGCTAACCTCCTCTTCAATGGTGAAAAGAGGAAATATTTTCTTATAGGATCAAGAACAAGATAAAGATGCCCACTTTTACCACTTTGATTCAACACAAGTAGTTTGAGCCAGAACAATTAGGCAAGAAAGAGAAATAAAAGTAATTCAAATTGGGGAGAAAGATGTAAAACTGTCACTTTTAGCTGATGACCTATTTTATATAGGAAACTTAAAGGATTCTACCAAAAGGTGTTAAGATTAAAAATAAATTCAATAAAGTTTCAGGATCAATATACATAATTCAGTTACATTTGTAAAAACTAATATTAAACTGTAAGAAAGAGAAATTATGGAAATAATCCCATTTACAAATGCATCAAAAAGAATAAAGTGTCTGAGAATAAATTTAACCAAGGAGGTGAAAAACATGTACACTGAAAATTGTAAGACATCTGAGATTGAAGATATAAATAAATGGAAAGATATTTGTACTCATGAATTGCTAGAATGTCCATCCTAACTAAAACAATCTACAGAGTTAACACATCCCCTCTCAAAATTCAATAACATTTTTCACAGAGACAGGACAAATAATTCCAGAATTAATATAGAACACCAACAAAAACTTGACAGTCAAAGCAATCTTGAGAAAAATCTAGCTAGAGGCATCGTCCTCCCTTATTCAAATTATATCACAAAACTAATCAGAACAGTATGACATTAGCACAAAGCCAGACATGTAGATCAATGGAACAGAAGAGGGATCCCAAAAATAAACTCACCTTTTTTAAAAGATTTTATTTGAGAGAGAGCATGAGTGAGGGAGCAAAACCAGGGAGAGCAGCAGAGGGCAAAGGAAAAGCAGGCTTCCTGTTAAGCAGGGAGCCCAACACAGGGCTGGATCCCAGGACCCCAGGATCATGACCTGAGCTGAAGGCAAGTGCTTAACCAGCTGAGCCACCCAGGTGCCTCTAAACTCACATGTCTATGGTCAATTAATTTACGACCAAGGAGGCAAAAATAGTGGAGGAGGAGAGCTCCTTTAGTACATGGTGCTGGGAAGACTACACAGTCACATGCGAACATATGAACAAACAAAAAACACGAAGCTAGAATGCTATTTTACACTACACACACAAATAAACCCAAAATGGATTCAAGACTTGAATTTCAGAAATGAAACCATAAAACTCCTAGGGGGTGGAAATGAGTGATAAGATTGTTGACATCAGTTCTGGTGATGATTTTTTTTGGATCTGACAGCAAAAGCAAAGGCAACAAAAGCAAAAATCAACAAGTAGGACACGACCAACCAAAAAGTTTCTTCACCACAAAAGAGAGCATCAATAAAATGAAAATATACCAAATGAGAAAAATTGCAAGCCATATGTTTGATGAGGGGTTAATATTGAAAATATAGGAAAAAAATAAACTTACATAACTCAATAGAAGAATCCAAACAATCTGATTTAAAAATGGACAGAGCACCTGAATAGACATCTTTCCAAAGAATACATACAGAGTACCGACAGACACACAAAAAGATACTCAGCATCACTCATCAGGAAAATGCAAATCAGAACCACAATGAGTATCACCTCACACCTGTTGGGATGGCTGTTATTAAAGAGATAAGAAATAACAAATGCTGGTTTGTATTTAGAGAAAGGGGAACCTTTATGCACCGTTGATCAAGATGTAAATTGTATAGTCACTGTGGAACACAGTATGGGGTTTTCACCAAAAGTTAAAAATAGAACCACCCCATGACCCAGCATTCCCACTTCTGGTTATCTGAAGAAAACAAAACACTAACTTGAAAAGACATATGCATTCCCATGTTCACTGGAATATTCTTCACATGGAAACAACTTAAGTTTGCCCATGGACAAAGAAGATGTGATATGTGGACTATTCAGCTATAAGAAGGAAATATTGCTACTTGTAACAATATGGATGGACCTTGAGGGATTTATGTTAGTAGAACGAAGTCAGACAGTGAAAGACAAATATGTCTGATCTGCATGTGGAATCCAAAAACAAAAACCCTATTGGTACAGAGAACAGATGAGTGGTTGGCAGATGGCCATAGGGGGAAGTTAAGGGGTGGGTGACATAAATGAAGAGCGTCTGAAGTTACCAACTTCCAGTTATTAGGGGGAAAAAAATCACGGCGATGTGAGATGCAGCATGGTGGGTGTGGCTGATATTGCTGTGTTGCGTATTTGAACGTTGCTAGGGATCATCTTTAAAGTTCTCATTACAAGAAAAATATTCTGTAACTATGTAGGATGATGAATGCTAAGCAGACTTATTATAGAAAACATTTTATAATATATGCAAATATCAAATCATGTTATCTGTGAATTATACCTCAAAAAAGTGTGATATTCAGTAAAAAAAATCATACATACCTATAAATCATAAGCTGTCAAACATGCATATATAAACACACATGTATACACAGAAAGAAACAGAAATACTCCAAGAGTGGTCATTTCCTGTTAAAGCTATGTTTAAATTTCTTTAGTATAATTTCTATTTTCAAAGTTTTGCTAATGATAATGATTTTTAGTTAAGACAAATTTTTTTAAAAATGAGCGATCATGGTCAAAGCTATAATGTAAAGTAGTGGTAACAGTAGATTTTATCATATTATATACTAAAATCTCCCATTGCAATTTAAAGCCCAGGTATTTTATATGTAGCTATTACATGTGTCTATATGTACATGTACTTTCCCAGAAGAAAATGCAGTTCTATCCTACTCTTAAATTGCTAAAGACCAAAAAGACAAAGGTCTACAGTAAAAATTTAAAAAAATATATAAAAACTCAGAAGTGTTTTCATGGAGCTATGCCCTGGTTATGAAGATAAAGTCTAGTGTGTTGAGAAACTTATTTTCTAACTGCCATTCTGCCTCTGTAGGTGTTAATGAGTTTAACAGAAATATTGATTAATCAAGTTCTCGTTGGTACCATGCCAGGTGACTGAGTATGCTAATTCTTCTGATAGTTTACTGCTTGAGACATGAATTTAATTATGCTGATTTCATTTATCATGACTGTCACCTACTACATAGTGGAAACCTTTTCTTCTCACAGATCTTAATGAATCGGGCGGTAGAAAGTGGTAGTGTGCTTACGTTGAGTGAAGTTAGGCTTTCTGGAAATTCTCGCTTGTGGGCTTCCCTTTGCCTCCACTGACTTACAGCTTGACTCCATTTCTTACGGCACACTGGGGACACCGTCTTGTTTGCTTTTCTATCCGCACGGCCTGATGTGTACAGGAGAGCTAAATACGGCATCCCCGTAGTGTCTTTCTGGTAGCGTTATAACACTGGTACATCCCAATCTGATCTTCTCTACATTCTGACACCTAGACAAGCCTTCTTTCATACCATACACTTCACCCTGCTATCAACAGGCTGTCACCCATCCTGCGATCAATCTCTAGTCTGTTAGGGTGCGAACTCCCAAAAGACCATGTGTAATGTGACCGTCACCAATTTCAAGATTTCCCAAGATAGTTTTGCATTGGAATAGAAGTACGGTAATTATACTCTATAATAATGTATTTTATATCTAATATATTGCCATATATTCCATGTTCTGTCCAGGACAGCCTTGCTCACAGCAGAACAGACATGTCCATGCTGATAAACTCAGGAATGCCTATTATCTGTTGAAATATGGGGAGAAAGGACTCGTGATGTCCTACCAAATCTTTCAGCGTCAAAGTTTGGTTTGCCATACCTCCTTTGCCTCCACTTGGAAACAGAGCACTTCTCAGGTGAAGGCTGCAGCCCAGAGTGAAGACCCCAGGGGACAGAGCTCAACCTGACACATGGTGGACATCCGTCCTGGAATAAACACTTGTAAACTACTACAAGTTGAAGGGCATGTGTTACTGCCACATAGCCTCACTATACTGATAGTTATGAAGAATCAGATCGTGTTTAGAAACATCTGCACAGAGAAAATTTTATGGGAAAGGCATGGCAAGGATTAAAAAGTTTATTGAGAGCTTATATTTTCTGTGCTTTGTTTTCTGCAGGAAAAATAAAAATGACAAAACTATAGTACCTGCCTCAAGGTCGTATAAGAGTAAAATGATGGGATTGTATAAGCTTTATGAACAATGTCCCAAAATTGTACAGTAGGAGATAATTGATTCAACCTGAGTAGTAGAGAAATTCTTCACAAAAGGGGTGATAATTAAGCGGGCCTTTAATGTCAGGAAGATCTTTCTAATCAGGAAAAGGAGAAGGTCATAGCAAATTAAAGGTAAATTAGCAAAAGCTCATATTTGAGAGGTTGGCTTGTATCTGGAGTAGCAAGACCATAAGAAGCATGATAACAAGGCAGAGAACCTTCTGTCAAACGCCCCACTTCTACTTAGGAAGATGCCCATGTCCAGAAATCGTATGCAGCTTGCCTAAGATTGTACCGCTGGGAGACGGTAGACACCATCTACATGGGACACTGCTGCTCGGTCTGGTACGTGGCTGAGCTCCACAGTGGACCGATGGAGAAAACAAGAGTGGGACCCGAATGTGACAGTGGGATTTTAGTCTGTTTCTTCGAGTCTTCATGACCTGCAAGCCCCTTGCTTGAAGATTCCTTCACAAAGACGGTTTTTAACATGGGCTCTCAGAATAAAAACGCGGAGAGAGGTGGTGTGGGGGATGCCAATTTTGGCATTCGTCCAAAATTGAAATGAAGACTCAGGAGAAAGAACTTACTATTTTATAAAGTCTGGTCACTTTCATCAAAGGAGAGGTTATCTGGCATAAAGCAGATTTCTTCAGTCTTTATGAATGTCAGCCTTCGGTGCCTAGCCAATCACCGTAGGCCTGAATTACATTTTTTTTTAAATAACCTATCGATTTTCTGTAAGAAATTGTTCTGCATTTGTATTCATTCTTGAAGAAATGAGTGATTATGTTTTCATACATACAACTGCATAATTGACCCTCGGACAACATAGGTTTGAACTGCTCGGATCCCTTTTTACAGATCTTTTTGATTAATAAAGCAGTGTCCCTACCCTCATGTTGTTGAGGGTCAACCACACTTGCCTCTGTGAAGATGTAATTTATGACTGTCCAAGTGCATTTTATAACTTAGCGAAGATTGAAGGGATTTGACTAACTTTCTTTCATCAAAGTTAGAAACTGAGGTTTTTGCCAATGGAGTCATTTTTTTACTGCCCTAAATATCTCCATTCTCTATAATCATAATTCAGAGTAAAAGTTAGGCAATGTTTTTCTCTAATATAGTTCACAGAATCAGGGTGGACCTTATCAAACCCTCAGGATTTCATTAATATGAATAAGAACTTCAAAAGGTTCTTTTTTAGAAGAATGCTTAGAATATTTCATGCTTGACCTTGATTTTACAACAGTGATTTAAAATGCACTCTGTATTATCACCTACCTTTTTCATCAGTTTGATCTTTTGCTTTATTTCAGCAGAATATAAATACTACTTTATCTTTACATAATAATTCTAACCATTGGTAGGAATTGAAGGTCTACCTAATTATGAATAGACGCTCATAGAGTGTGGTGTTAAATATGCATAAATGAACTGTATTAAAAAAATACTGTTCAAGTATTAATTTTTGCTAAATGCTTTAGATTGGTTTTAGAATTTCCTTTTATAGGCACTGAATGTCTTTGAATTGAATCGAACTTATAGTTTTCAAAGGGACTTGTTTGTTATACCCCAAATAAAATAGTTGATCAATTTACGTCACATTTTTAAATTACTTTGTAGGTTACAATCCTGTACCAGTTAAAAGAGGTCAGAATTATTGAAGCAATCCTCCTTATGGTCTTGGGAAATCAGGTGATTTCTGTGGCACATTATCTTGTCAGTAGGATCAAGTTCATCTTGACTAGGTAAATTCATGCAACGGATTGGGAGGTAATCGGGGCCAGGTCAGGTAGCAGAAGCAGAAATAAGAACTAAGTCAATTGTCCTGTTTAACACCTTTGGAAATCCTGAGGCTTTCCCTTAAAGAACTTTAACATGAGAGAACTTTCACAGAGTTTGTGGATTTAATGGATAGCTACCCTCCCATATGCACACATTAGATCATAAGCTCTATGAATAGCTATAGCAGAGAGGGAGACAGGGAGAGAGGGAACCCAAGCAGGGGGAGTGGGAGAGGGAGAAGCAGGCTTCCTGCAGAGCAGGGAGCCGCACGTGGAGCTCAAGCCCAGCACCCTGGAATCATGACCTGAGCTGAAGGCAGATGCTTACCGACTGAGCCACCCGGGCACCCCCGTCACAGCAGACTTAACTCAAAGTCCTAGCATAGTGCTGGAAACAGCCTCTAAGAATATTTCTTGAATTCTTCAGTGAATGAGCAAAAGGCACCATTCAACTGCTTAATATCCGCCATTCACATACACATTGTATCTGCCTACTTTTCCTTTGGCACATCTATCTGATGTGTCTACCATCTTTAGGATTCTTTTTCTCTATCACATGTTAGGTCTGGAAATAAGAACTCTTTTTTGTGTGTGAATATCTTTAGAAATGTCATTATTCACACTTTTGTAGCAAAAATTGTGGCCTTGTGTAAAGAAAGGTCTGATTTTAGTGCTTGGTTTCAGGGAGGTGATCAACATAGATGAACGGTGTTTCAGGTGGGGATGGCCACACCTGAGATTCTGCCCATGCCACAAAGACCAACACTGTGATTTATGGTGGGGACTTTGGGCCACATGGTTATCAGGTGGCATGGAAATTGAGTTCAGTCATTTGGATAACCAAGCAATCATGCCTATGTAATGAAACCCCAATGAAAATCCTGGACAGTGAGCTTAGGCAAGCTTCACTGATGGGCAGCGCGAGCTCATACTGGTGGTGAATCACTGCTGGGAGCGTAACACATCCTGACTTCAAGGAGAGGGGACAGGAGAAGCTTCATGTAGAACCCACAGCTCTCTTCCTTCGGTTGACTTTAATCTGAATTCTGTTCCTCTAATTAAAGGAGTGTAACACGTGAGTTCTAGGAGTTCTAGTCATTACGAAACCCGAGGGTGTGGTTGATGGAAACGTTCAACTTGCAATAAGGGTGGGGAGTGAGGCTAGTCTTCCCGAGGACTGTGCCCTTGGCTGGTGCAGTCTGGTTAACGCTGGGTAATGGCTGAAGCTTTACAACATAAAACCTAACTTTCCCATCGATCCCATTTGAATGTCAGACTACGTATTGAAATGTTCATTTGGCAAGTGGAGGGATTCAGCTAAGATTCTCACAAAGGAATGACTGCATCAGAACAATGTCTCCAGCTGCCTGCATTCTGTGCTTGCCAGACCATTTTGACATTAATTATCTATTCTGAGAACTCTGTGCTCCAGAAAAATGTCAAAGAACACAAAGGTCTTTAAAATCTGTCCCAGGGCTAGTATGAAGTAATTTAAAGTAGTATTTATACTATGATATGAAAAATTATCTGTCCACGCTGAGTCAGTGGATGTCTGTCACTAAATCAATAAAACATTTACAAGTTTGAATATAGGTGTTAATTTCAGAAAAAAAAAAACAAAACACAGAATATACTTGAAATTCTTCCATGCAGGGCACCTTGTACATAAAATTCTCTGGAGGCCTGGATTCACAAATGATGCCAGAAAACATTTCTCAATTATATTGTGAATAAGGCACAAGTCCTAAGTGATGGTAAGTATGAAAGTTGTGTTAGTATGGATGAAAGTAAGGAAAACTGATTTTTATATTCTTCTCACTGCAATCACAATTCTGTAGTTATTTATTTATTTCACAAAAGGTGAGTGAAATTAGGTGAATGAAACTAGGTGAATGGAATCACCAAGCTTTGTAAGTTGGCCTAAATGCAGTACTTTGTAATAGCAAAGCCACAGTTGAACCCAGGTCAGCATGAAGGGAGAAAGCAGACCCCTTCCACACAATCCTTAAAACTTCTGATTAACAGCTCTATATTCCTTAAGAAAAGGAGACTTTGTTACCTTATTTAAGTCCACGTTAACACCAAAAGTCTGTTCTCTAAGCCCTTTTTTCCCCCTCTTTCTTCTAATTTAATTCAATCTGTACAAAGTGGAGATTTTGTTAACTTAAGGTAGTTCCTGAAAGGCATTGCAGGTATTTCAATTTTTTAAGCATCAGTTGCTGCTTTTGGCATTTTTCTTTCTACAGTATCACTTCTAATGCCAACTGAGTGCACCGTGAAAGAGGAAACGGCTTCGGTCGTCTCCCAGGCCACCGCCCTCTGCCACATTGGCCTCCGTTCCTTCCCCAGACTCCTCCCCTGTTCCTTGACAAGCGCGGCCAGTTACCTATCATTCAATTGCAACATTGGATTTCAAAAATCCATCAAGGACTGTTAGGAAGCCAACAGTCTTCCCAACTAGCTTTGAACTTCTCCGAAGTTCATGCCTTTGAACTAGGACAGACACCTTGGGAGGTCTTTGGAAGTAAATCTTACACACGCAGAGATTATGTAGGAATGAGTAGTAAGAGAGCCGGTTTATAACACTAAAGTGACCTCATGCCCACCTGTGTGGGCTCTGTCCTCTTGGGCACGTCCATACCCTCTCTTGCTTGGAGGAACAAGGAATAGTGCTATCTGCCCCAAGAATTTTACCAAAAGAAGCCTCCCAGTATTTCTGCTGGCCCACTGAGTACCCTAACACCCAATCCTTCCAGGTGAATCCAGTGAAATTTGTGACCTATGGAGCCACATGTGTATTAATGTGTGGGTGAGCCTAAGAAGATCCATAATGGAAATTTCCACGCGCAATATACCTGCATTTATAGGACTTCAGGTCTCCTTGAAAGCCCAACTTTGTGTAGTGTCGTCATAGCCTATTCTGTGATGCATGTATTTATAATATTTCATGCATCTCAAATCAATACAATAAATCCATGTGCCTTTCTCCACTTGCTAAATCTAGGTTTCCTTTCCAACAAACACTCATCTTTGCCATTAGTCAAAACACGCTATCGTTTTTTTCAGCTTCTAATTCCCATGCTATGAAGCTAATGCAATTCTCCATGGCTTTATACCTGTCCCATTACACAGTGAGTTCTTTTCTTGTCTAAATTATGCCGTGTCACAGTCTTAGCCTGCCTGCTATCCCGTCTTCCACTGCAAAAAGTGCCATGACTCACTCTCACCATTCGGACCAAATTACAGACTCCGGGGTATCATTCACTGACGGGCTTCTACCAGTGGACCCAACCTGGCTTCTCCAAGTTTGTCCCTTAATGGGGCCCTTCCATTTTCCTGTCTTTCATTATCCTCTCCTGGAATAGTGGTCATTTCTCTTACTCAAATGCCAGCCTTTCTCCAGAACTCAAAGATCATGTCTCCCAGAGCTCACAACATTTTGATACCCTACAATTCATCTTACTCTGAAGACTTGTAGCACCTCCATCTGCAGAGCATTTCCTTAAGCAAGGAGTTTGCTTACCTATTGTCTTGCAAATGATCCCATTGTTCGATTAACTGAATCATCCGATACAATGTTTCCTTTTGTACTGAGGGCTGTTTACACACAGGGATTCCTGTTCCTTCCGAACAGCTGAATGTGAGATGTAAAGGGAGATCATTATGTTTCACAAATAAAGAAGTTAAGGCCCAGAGCAATGAATCACAACAGCATCACTTACTTCAGTGGAAGAATTAGGATTAATGTTCCAATCTTTGGTCATGAATTTTATGCTTTTGTTACTGGAAGTTCTTTTGGAAGATTGCTCCGAAACTGGTGCCAAGCCTTGTGAACATATTTCACATTGTGGCACTACAGACCACCCATACCCTAACACACACCCTGCTATATGCTGAATGAGTAACGGAGTCCTGTGCATCGTGTCTAAGAAATCTCTTTCCTCTAAAATGTTAAAAAGCTACCCAGAAGATAATTTTCTACTAGTTTTTCCATTTAAAAATCCCATAATCTCTCCATTTTTATTTTATTTTTTAAAGATTTTATTTATGTGACAGAGATCACAAGTAGGCAGAGGCAGACAGAGAGAGACAGGGGCAAGCAGGCTCCCTGCGGAGCAGAGAGCCTGATATGCCTAAGGCAGAGGCTTTAACCCTCTGAGCCACCCAGGCGCCCCCCACCCCCGCCCAGGCCTTTTTTTTTTTAAAGAATCTCTCCATTTTTAATGCAGAGTGTTCAAATTTTAAACACCTGAAGAAAGCATCAATTCAAACAAATTATTTAATTTTCCCCATTGCTTTCATTTTAAAGGAGTAATATAAGAATGGGGAAATTGACCTGTCTTTTGGAACTTCATAGGAAAAAAAAAAAAAGGTCTCCAGAGGTTCTGAGGTTTGATTTCATTCTTTTCTGTTGCTACATTTTACGCAGGTAGTGAAGGCACAGGGTAGAAAAGAAACACAGATTTGCAGGTCTTAGAATTCCTCAGTGAAGGGAAGCGTGAAAATGGCTCAAATATATATATTTTTTTAAAGTTAAAAACGTGCCCTTTCCCACCTCATTTTTAAAGCTCTTGGTTTTGTTTGCTTTTGTTTTTGTTTTTGATCAATATGTATGGATTTCTTTTTATCCTTCAGGAAATCTAAGAAATAAAAACCGTGGTGATGTAGACATTCCCTGTCCACAAAACCTCATAATTTGTGCTCTGCTACAACCAAGTTTTGTGGGAATTAGAATTTACTACTTCAGCAAATATTTGTGGAGTTCCTGCTCAGATTGTGTTGGGCTGGACAGGCACGGCAGACCTGCAGAGTCACAGGTGCTACTCAGAGCTGAGAGGGCGCTGCGGCAGGAGGTAGGAGGTCCATAGTAATGCAGGGAGAGTGAGCAACAGAGCAGAGAAAACAGGAAACAGCACAAGAACTGAGAATTCTTGAGATTAAGAATTAAGAATTGCTACTATTGACATGGTAATGATCCTTCATCCATTCCTTTACAACATAACAAAATGGTATCTACTGTGTCTCATGCAACAGCTTCCACGGAGCAGTAAAGACAGAATCTCTACTCAGAGATTCCAAGCTCCTGGACTGATGCTGTTCACTAGATTCCCTCAAAAAAAAAAAAAAAATATATATATATATATATATATATATATTTATTTATTTTAATAATTGTACTTTTAGTATTGGTAAATTTGAACTAGAAACATTTATTGTAGAAAAAATCAAGTTGAAGGTGATAGTACTTACAAGTAACATCAAAATAATATTAATTCATGTTTCCCTCATATCCGGAAGTGTAATTAAACTAATAAAAATGGAGAGGAACTTTATAATCATCTGTAGCCACATTAGAGAAAGAAATCTCCCCCAAACAACACAGCAGTACTTTTGAAAAACCAGATAATATCTAAAAAAAAATCATAAGCTTTCTTCCAAATAAGGATCACATTACTGTGTAAATGTTTATGATACACTGAAGATACTACATTTAGAATTTTATTTTGTAAGTGCTGATTTAAGCCTCGGTGAGCCATTATTCTTAATTTAAACCTTTAGCCACAGTTTTGAACATCATTTGCAATTATCTATAAATAATACCTTTTGATGAATATATTTTTAAAAAGAAATAATTTTAAAAAAGGCTGGCAGAGCCCTGGGCATTGGCATTCCTGGCCTTTTAATGGAATATAAAATTTCCCAGAGTTCACTTTGCTACTGTGTGTGTGAGTATGTGTGTTTAGTAAATGGAGGCATTAAGTGGAGGCGTTTTCACTTTGACTTATTTAAATTGTGCATGTGTGTGTATGTTTGTGTGTGTGTGTGTGTGTGTGTGTGTGATGTTAATACTCCGGGGACCATAGTGAGACAGAGTAGCACCTGCTAAGGTGTATGGTTCAGTCCGCAAGTGGTCCCATCTGTTCTGGAGAAGCATGGACCATTGAAAACATATCAAGCAGTCTCTGCTTGCCACCTTTCCACCTTGAAGCCCGTATTTGGAAAGGGAGTGAAGGAAAAGTGAATAGACAGAGTTCTTCTCAAAGCTGTTCTGTAAGAATGTCCCTCACACGGCTCAGCCTCGGGGATCCCCCTGGTGGTGCACACAGAGCCAAAGTGAAGATCCCTTGCTCTAGTTATGGCTTCACATCTGGGAGGATTTTGTCGGTCTGTTTAATATGGTGAATGACTGCTCATTAATAACCTATTGCTAAGTCTTTAAGCAATTACTCCAATTTGGTTTTGAGAAATTAAAGTTTTCATGGCATCAGAAATAGTCTCGAGGACTCTAATTCGGAATGTTTCTGTCAGCTGTCACTGGGACCCAATATGTAACAATGCTACCGTGTTGCCATGGGACAAATGTGTGCATGGAGAAGTGGCCAGGCAACATCTTGAATTGTGCATATTACTTAATAGGTTTATAGAATTGAAGCTTTACTGTCATTTACCAAACACTGTTTTCTAATAAGTTATTGCAACTATTTTGATTTTATTCTTTTATGCTTGTCTTTTTTTTTTCCCCCCCTATTACATAGTGAGGATGGATAGGATAGCTGGTTGGTCTTCTGTCTTGGCAATGGATATATGAATGAAAGAGTGAAATTCTTAATTAACTACCTAATTTGATGACCAAACCATATAGTTAGCAGCCACAAACCATGCTTTGAATAAAAGAGGAACCGTGATCTAATAATTATGACATAGTGTAGGAAGCATTAGAGAATGGATTAAAACTATAAAACTTAGTAGGAGAAATGTCCAGTATCCAAGTTCCCTGCATTCCTAGGGTTTCAAAGTGCTCATTCAAGAGTGGTTAACTTGTGTCTCCTCCTGGGCAATAGTGTAATTAACCAAGGACAGCAATGCCGCTCCGGCGGCGAAGGCAGAGCAGATCGCATTCTAATGTGTCCTTGGGCATGCGAGGAGGGGAGAATCCTCTAAGAAGATGTGCAGGTCCCTGAGACCCACACACAGTCCTTTAGACACACTATCTTGGTTAATCTTTGCAGAAACCTGGGATGTAGACTGCATATACCTGACAGTTACTGAGTTGCTTAGTTAGACAAAGTAACCAGGAGCCCCCTCCATCGAGACCTGAGAGGCAGCCCGCGTCTGTGGACTGTGGCTGACACTCCCCAGAGTCCGCACCTCCATTTCCAGAATTGAATCCTGGAGCATGGGCTCCATCTCCCAGAATTCAAACCCCAAAACTCACTGCATTTTCTCCTCCTTCTGCCTGGAGACTGTAAGATCCAATCTTCTTGCTATTTATGTATTCTATGATATAGATATATTAGGGCGTATTTAACAACCATCCTGTTAGTAGACATTTAAAATGTTACAAATTATAACAAATAATGCTTTATCGAGCATCCTTGTATTTGCCATCAATGAAAACAGGCAAATATTTTCCTAGAATGAATACTAAGGAACTAAATTAAATGAAGAGGCAAAATGTATTTAGCACCTAAGAACATATTACCTCCCAAACTGCTGCACCAGTTTAAACTCCTACTATTACTGTTTGAGAAATTTGCCTTCAGTTTATACCAAATGACTTGTTCAGAAATACTTCAAAAAAAAATTCACCATTATTTTAACTTGCATTTCCCACAATTACTAATGAGGTTGAATGTCTTTTAATATATTTGACCACTTTATAGATCCCCTGCTGTGAGTACCTGAATTTCTTAGTCTCTTAGCTTATTATTGATTTTTTAAAACTCTTTACATATTGGGATTATCAATCTTCAAAGTCATATTCCATATGATGCACCTATCTTTCTCATTTTTATTTGTCTCTTAAGATTCTTTTTTTTTTTTTCATGTAGAGGGCAATCATTTTCTGTGGGCAAAATTAATTTTTACATAATTGCTTCCAAAACCTACACTTTAACATCTGATTTGGTCAAACAGCAGATGTCATGTAGGTTAAATATAAAAATGCTGTCAAGTTTGAAGTTAAGGATGATGATTTTAGAAAATTACCGAGCCATGAACTCCCTTCTCAAAGAAAACAGCAGCTATCCATTTTGAAATAGCGATGAAACAAACTGGCTTGAAATTCTGAGATCAGCTATTCTCGTCTGCCTTTTTTATTTTTTTAAGGTATAAAGAGTACAGCTGTGAACTGAATGTGTTGTGCCTTGGGTCACTCAGTAACTGCTTTTGTGTTCATTTCGATTCTGCTCACGTTCCCTCCTGTGGAAGCCAGACTCCGTGCTGGAAGATGTTTCTGCTTCCGTTACCCCTACTCTATTCATTACAGCCTCCTGAATTGCCTAGTTAACAAGCATTATCCCAGTCCCATCTTGCAAATGCAAAAGCTTTGGAAAAGGACAGGTAAAATGTGTTCCTTGGTGCCTTAACTAGGTAGTACTCTGCCGGGTCACTTAGATGATGGCCCTCAAGAATTGAGGGTTCCTATTTCAGAATTTCCTGATGGGTTCTGGTTGAAAGACAGTCATTTTATAACTCAGTTTCTTACATCTATTCATTTGATCTTTACTCATCTTTATTCCTCCAGCTCTTCAATCCTTTAGACCTACTCTATAGAAGCCTTATTCTCCCAGCAGTATGGATACAGAAAAATGAACAAAACAAACAAACAAAAACCATGAGTCTCAATCAAAGTAGCTCCCCTGCATGGGTGTGGGAGAAAGAAATGCATAATTATTGTCTGGCAGCCCTCTAGGAATATGTGGTCTGTCAGAGCCGGAGTCTATGTTTGTAGATGCCTAATGTTAGGAACTCAGAGACGTTCACTCACATCAGACTGGCTAAGAGAGGCAGGTCACCAGTCTTGAAGACAAACAGATCGGAGTTGGGATTCCGGGAAGAGAAAAATGAGGTCTCTGGGACTGTGTTGGTATATTAGGTATGTTCTGACACACCCATGTGGCTGAGGCAGGTCTACCATGGTTTGGCATCTACATAGATTTTGTAAGGGTTCTGAACCCAATTCCAGTATGTATATGGACGGGAGTCCCTCCACACCACCAAGCAAGTCTCTGGAGAGGAGCTGGGTGTCCCATAGGTGAATTTAATTCCGACACTGTTTACCTGCAGATAACGTCAGATCCCACACCTCAAGGGCTCAGTCCTACAAGACTGCCCTCCATTCAGATGCCACTCAGGAGTTCAAGAGGATACCTGCACTTCTAGATCCACTGGTTATAAATCAGAAGTCCCCACAACTCCTTTTTTTGAGTCCAATTAACTTGCTTTCTCAGCTTGGAGAATTCAGACACATTCTGTGAACTAGATCACTGATTAGTTAAAGAAGGCCAGAATGCAAAGAGCCAGATGAAGAGACGGATAGGACAGGTATGGGGAAAGGGCACAGGGTCCCCATGTCCTGAGTGTGCCACTCTCCCTGAATCTCCAGATCTTCACCTACATGGAAGCTCTCCAAACCCACCCTTTTGGAAACTTCTCCATTATGTAGACATGACGGATTAAATCATTGGCCATTGGTGATTGGTTTAACCTCTAGCCCCTCTCCTGTCTCCATGGATTACAGATGGGGACTGAAACTTCCAACCTTCTAATCACATGGTTGGGTTGGTTCTCCTGGCAACAAGCCCTCATCAATAGCTGGGGTCCAAAAGTCACCTCATTCACATTATTTCTTCCTTGTAAAACTTAATTCCAAGGGCTGTAGGAGCCAAGAGCCAAGGAATCCAGGATAAATACCATAGATATAGATATATGAAGAATATATTTTGGTAATCTAAACAACCAAATATACTTCTTATAAACCACAATATCACACTTTCCAGAATCTCTTTGTAATGTAGGAGGCAACCTGTACTATCCTGTTACCAGACCCCACCTGCCCTCTCTCAACGACACTTAACACTGTCCTCAGCGAGGTGCAGTCTATCACCCTTCTGTGACTTAAAGTAGAGCTATGTAATGCCTCATGGCCATGGGGATCACCCTCAAGGTCTTGCCATTTTAAAAGTGAGGAAGGATGCCTCATTGTATAACTGCAAGACTCAGGATTCCTGTGCCTCAGGCCTTCACCTGGACCAGAGAGGAAGTCCTACATGACAGGATGACAGGCTGCCCAACGCTGCACAGCAGTGGGGCCTGGAGGCTGCCCAACGCTGCACAGCAGTGGGGCCTGGAGAAATCATACTATGGGAACCGTTAGAAGACACACTTTCCATTAGTTCCTATACCCATCATAGGTATTATCCCTGGACCAAGCAGAGCTGTCAGAGACCAGAAAATTCAGCATTTATTGGTCTCCTATGGATGTCTTTTCAGAAGGTTATATTGGATCATGTGCCCTAAGACCTCACTGAGAGCACATAAGCAGCACCTTATGAAACAGCACTGCATCTGCTCCTGGGGTGTGGTTGGTGATTAAGGTCAAGCAGAGAAAGGCAATTATCCTATGGTTCCACTTACATGTGGAATATTGTCTAAATCCCTGACGTGCACGGAGGACTTTGGGAGAAGGAAGGGAAGATGATGGGGTGGAATCAGAGCGGGAGAGGAACCATGAGAGACTCTGGACTCCAGGAAACAGGCAGGTTTCAGAGGGGAGGGGGTTGGGGGTAAGAGTTTGTCCTGTGTTAGGTACTAAGGAGGGCACGGACTGCACGGAGCACTAAGTGTTATATGCAAGCAATGAATCATGGAACACCCATCAGAAACTAATGACGTGCTGTATGGTGACTAACGTAATAAAATAAAAAGAAACATCATTCAAGATACTATTGCCCACTTGTGCAACTTATTTTTTTAGCTTATCTCAGAAAGATTAGTCTTCCAAAGGAAGCTGCTGATGTTTCTCCCTGTAGATAATGAACCCTGCAATCCCTTTACACAGCAAAAGTGGTGGAGACCCCACTCCATGCCTGACATGGCCACAGGCAACAGAGGCAACCCCAAAATGGGTCTGTTCTGTTCAGATTATATATTGTTGGGAGACGCTGACCAAAGAAAATGAGCAAGGAAATCAAGACAGGGATAGCTTCTGGGAATAAAGTCATTAAAGGACTACGGTGACGCGATAGAGCCTGCTGTTGGCCGTCAGGGATTTAGACAGGCCTTGGGGAAGGCCAGCCTGAGAGGGGGCGTGTAGTGGAGAACTTTATAAGAAACCAGAAAGCAGAAGCATCGCAAAGATAGCACGAATGCAAAGGCATCGCGGTCGTTAGGAGCGAGGGATACTTGAAAAGCAGAGGAAGGACAACAGAAAAGTTAACAGGATCAAATCCCATAGAGGCTTCACAACCTCAGTGAGGTATCTGGAAGTGTATGCAAACACCAGGGAAACGACTGTAGGGGAGGGGGAGGAGTGAAGCCGTTCGGGAAACCTCTGGGATGGCCCACGTCCTGCAGAATGTGAGGACAGCTGTGGGGAAACAGGGAATATTTGCGCAGCGTCTGGGGCTCCAGCCTCCACGGATTTGCTGTTGCACTGAGTGAAGCAGTAGGAGGGATTGAGGACTTCGTATGGCATTTCTGAGTCCTCAGAAGACGGGAGGTTTGTAAGTTTGGGGGGTTGGAAGAGGCTATCGTGTTATTCTCAGGTTTTGCCTGCATACCCACTGCCCCTGGGTCTCTGGAGCTTCCTTGCTTGGGAGACTCAAAGAATTTCAGGTTGGGCAGTTCAAAGATAGAACAAAAACAGGTAGTGACAGACGGATGATTTCTTAGATTATACAGATTCCAGGAATAAGACTAAAATGAGCTTGCCCCATCTCTTAGGCATACAGCATACTATACACATGGTTCTTAAAATATCCCTGTGCTCTATCTTCTTCATGTGGGGAGAGAAGATCCTGGGATGTCTTTGTAAGTATCCCCATAAATGGTTGGCTATTACAATGACAGCAATGATGCCAGTTTTACTTTTCGTGTAGAAACAGGAATACAAATATCAGTGTTAGCTAAGTAGAACATGAGCCGATTTAAATGTATATTTATTTTAGAGAGAGGTAGGATGAGCAGAAGGGGTGCACGGAGAGACAATCTCGAGCAGACTTTGCTGAGTGTGGAGCCGGACACGGGGCTCCATCCCAGGACACAGAGATAATGACCTGAGCAGACGCCAAGAGTTGCAGGCTTCCTTGACTGCACCACTCAGACGCCCCGTATCATGAGTTAATTTTGTTTTGTTTTACTTGTTATAAGAATTGGAGGGCGCCTGGGTGGCTCAGTGGGTTAAGCCACTGCCTTCGGCTCAGGTCATGATCTCAGGGTCCTGGGATTGAGCCCCACATTGGGCTCTCTGCTCAGTGGGGAGCCGGCTTCCCCCTCTCTCTGTCTGCCTCTCTGCCCACTTGGGATCTCTCTTTGTCAAATAAATAAAATCTTTTAAAAAAGAATTGGAAATAAATCATACAAAGAGGGAAATCATGTAATCAGTGTCCTTTCAAGAATCTATGTCTCCATGTAGTTACTGAACAAAAACTTTTTAAAAGACCCAAATAAACTCTTATTGAAGGGGTCTGGCTTGCTGTCATGGCTGATGCTTTGCCTAGACCCTGTTTAAATGGCACATGTACTGTTGGTCTACTTCAGGCCAGCCACCTAGTCTTCTGGACTTTGAGCTGAGTATCTCATGGCCACAGATTCCTTTTTTCATATTTTATCACATGTGTCCAGGACACAAATAATGAGGTTAATTCTTGGCTTATACCAGAGTGATCATTAGACTGGATACCAAGGAATGGATACAAGGTGGCTACAAAGGGAAACAAAACTTCTACGTCTTTTAAAGTCATGACTCAGATACATCCTTAGGAAACTTGTATTGATACAAATCCTTGTATACCTTTTACCTATCCTTGATATTTATTGTGCTTGTATTGCATTACTTTGTATTGCATTACTTTTTGATATCTCTGTAGGCATAAGGATGCCATCTTTGTGATTCTTCATTCTCCCAAGATTTTGTTTTTTTCCTGATTCGATGGTCAATAAATCATTCTATTTTTTCATTGTCATCTCCTAGTTTAGGAAGGTGTAGGTCATGATTACTAGCAAATTCATTAATAAAATTATAATTCTTTTCAAGTAATACATTTATACACCAATAAACACATGTATTACACATGTACAATGTATCACTTATTAACCCATATCAAACATGCTCTATAGTCAAGTCTAACATTTTCAGGCTTACTATGATAATCTAAGGATAGTCTATATGCATCAAGTATCCATGTATTTATTTAACAAAAGTCATACATGTGAAAGAAAGTAACCACTGTGTTTGTTCGGGACTTTTCCCAGGTAAGGCTTGGGTTTGCAGGGAGATGGGATACAAAGCAGGTTATGTGAGGACCCCTCCCCCAACTGCGGTCTACTCTTCACTGATAGCACCTTAAAGTTACACAGGCGGTAGAACTATGTTGGTTTCTATTCACTGGTTTCACTAGTGATGAAGCACAAACATCTTTCTGTTTAGGGAATAAATATTGCAAGAGATCTCATGGTTAACAGAAAAACATGAAAGGCTGATTCCTGTACTACAAGGAAAATTTGTATGTGGATTAAAGCACACATCATCCTAAGTTAAAACTGCTTTCCGATCAGAAAAGTTATTGGTTTATTCTGTTCCTTTTGTGTGTGTTTTAATCTTATGGTGGGGACTGTAACAGTCATCTTCAGATCCTTATCAATAACACAGTGTTCAATATTGGCAGAAACCTGAAAGCATTTTTTTCAATAAATTAGAGATTTATTAAAGATGGACTGGTAGATTGGATTCTATACTGAAGTGACAGACTACTGGAAATTGTGAAAACCTGTAGGATTATAAAAGGTTTTCTTTCTTTCTTATTTTTTTTTTTTTAAACAGAGTTCCTAACCTAACAAGCACATTACTTGAATCCATTTACTGCCATAAGTCTCAGTAGTGAATTCTAATGTATTCCATCGCGGTACAGAGGAAATTGGATTCAAGAATAGCCAAGAGGAGCAGTTAGGGGAAACAATGTGATTGTAAGTGAGATTCTCTATGAATTACCTTCTCTTAGCATGCATCATAAATCAAATTCTCTTGCCCTGTGTACTGATATTTGGTTACATCTTTCAAAATCCCCAAAATACTGAGTCTTAGTTCTTTATTAAATTTTACTTGAATGAAAACAATATTCGAATTTTCCATATAAATGAGCTGCCACATGACAAAAGCATTTTAAGGCATTTGAGTGTTTATTTTCCATATAAATGTAAATTTTAATTGTCTAAATATTGCTATTCAGCTTAATTTCTTTATAGTTATAGATTAAACTTGTTTTCCAAAGCTATACAGCAAACGGATTTCATTAAACACTTTTGAATAGGACTGTATATAGCCTGTTATCTTCTGAACAAATACTATACTTTTGGATATTTCTTTTCCAGTCTAGAACATGCGCACTTCCTAACCTTTCATATAGATCTATGGAGAAAGAACGTGTGCACCTGTGTTTCACACTCCCTCAGCTCCAAATTTCTACGGGACGAAAACATATTCTGATAAGTTATAGACATATTATTCTCAAATAAATCTATAAAAAGCAATGCATTTTCCCTTAAGACGACTGATCATACAGGATTTCATTAGAATAATCTAATGCCTGGGATGTGCATCTTTGTCTTTGTTTCTAACAAACTTCCCTAGTGCTCCTTTGTGTCTCATTACATGCAAACGCAACATTGCTTAGCAAGTGTTCGCATTCGACACCAAGCCAATAGAAGAGTCTATTTTTAAATACTAGCGACATCAAAATGGAAAATAAAATTTTTAAAGGTGCCACATATGACATCAACAAAACCTCAATCCCTATGAGTAAACTTAAGGAATGATTCATTAGAATTTAAAACTTGGGGGAGAATTAAAGAAGAGCCAGGGAAATTGCCGAGCTGCGCGATTCCCAGGTATTAGGAGACGGGACTGTAAAGGTGGCTGTTCGCTTCACATCCAGAAGTTAAGCCCATTCCTAACCCAAACATCAGCACGGTGTAGGGGGTTTTTGTTGTTGTTGTTTGTTTTTTTGTTTTGTTTTGCTTTCTTTGGGATAAATTGACAAACCGATTCTAAGATTTACATGAAAATGTAGACGACCAAGTGTATAAAGAATGATTTAAGAGAAAGTTGGAGGTCTATTACCAGCTATGAAGACATCCGAGAGTAATTGAGTACTTGTGACTTGAGGGACTGACGCAAGGACATATAGTTCTGTGCAGTGGGGAAAGGGGTGGGTTCTCAAGTGGTGGTCGGTATGAAGTGAGCTCTGTTTCCATGTGGAGAAAGTATCTGGACTGTTTATAATTCCAGGTCTAGCAGTAAAATGATCAATTTCCTAGAGCCCAACACCAGAGAACACCTTCATGACCTCTGAGCAGGCAGAGTTTTCAAACATAAAAAAGTATTATAAGAAAAATGAGTTAAACCATATTAAACCATATTAATGAGTTATTAACCATATTAATCAAACTATATTAGATTTGTGGAATTCTATTTATCAAAAGATAGTTTTAGCACATAGAAAAGATCATCACCATTGATAGACCCAATTAAAGATTTACTGACAGAATGTAGAGAACTCTTATAAATCTATAAGAAAAAGACACAACCCACTGGGGGCAAAAAGGCAATACTCTTGAAGGAACAATTCTTGAAGAAAGAGATCAAATGAGCCAATGCAATAAATATGAAAAGGTGTTCAATTTTGTAAGTCAGAGAAATTCAAACAAAACCTCCATGAAGAGATACCACTATCCCTCAACCAGAATTACTTAAAATGGAACATACCAAATATTAGCAAGTTTGGAGAACAAGAGAGTCCCATACACTACCCAACACTGTTGGTAGATATATTTGCGCAAATGGCTGCCAGACTCTGTACTGAATAAAACCATACTCAAGGACACCATACCATTTCTAGGCATATATGCGATAGGCATTCATTTATTTACCCAAGACATGTTCAACATGGCACTCTGTGTCATTGGCACCACCAGAAGTTATGTGAACGCCCATCAACGAAGATATGTGAAAGATGGTATATTCATAAAATAAAGTAAAATACTACACACCAACAAGGAACACACTGCGGTGCAGACAACACTTGAATGAATGTTAAAATTTGGGGGGGGGGGGGGATTAAAGAAGAACCAAGGAGCAGTTACGGGAACCCGTGTGATTGTAAGTGCCGACCCTGAATCAAAGAAGCCAAAAACAATGTGAAATCTCTGGTTCCCTTTATATAAAGTGCCCAGATAGGCAAAATCAACAAATGCTGTTTGCAATCAAGAGCCCGGTCACTTCGGCAATGGGTTTTCGGTCTGAGCAACACAGGAGGTAACTCTTGGGGTCATGTTCCATGACCTGACCTTGAGCTGGTTTCAGAAATTCAGGTTGTGAGAATTTTGAATTCTAAGTGGAGAACATGCACGCATTTCCATACGCCTATCTCGTTTTGTTTAAATGACCAAAATCCTGAGAACATCTGAGAACCCCTGATCAAAGTTTCTCGTTGACTAAGAAATGTTCTAGAAATCTTTAATACCAACAAACAACTAAAACTAACACAGCAGCATGGTTAAAGGCTGAGGCCTCTCAAACTGGGTTCAAACTCAGGAACGACAGATGATTAAGCAAGTAATTCATACAACCTCTCTTTTTTCCTAGTGTTAAAAATGGAAATAAATTATTTCCTACCTCATAGATTTACTGTAAGCCCTGAATGAATCCCACCAGATACAGTGTCCTAAATACTAGGGGATCTCCCAGCTACTAATACACTGTAATTATAATGAATATAATTATATTAATTATAATGAATGTAATTATATGAACGACACGTATATGCATGCACATATATTAGTTTTCGCTTCTCTCATGAATGGATCCTTAGGATTAATAGGTCTTTGGTCACTAACACACTGAATTAATACCTTCAAGGAAAAGTTTGCAAAAACTCCATTCGTTGATCATATTTATTCACACAAACTTGTGAATCAAGCACCGTGTACCATGGTATGTTTGATCTTCTACGGTTGGAAAATTACCAATTGAAACTAATCATTGTAAACCAAGGGGGAGCTAGCCCTTTTTAACTAAATGTTATACAATTTCGGATATAATTATTGTTCAAAGGAAACAGATGTATTCACCAATTGGGACAAAAAAAAGAAAATTTTGGCCATATATATATATATTCACCATAAATATAAATTATAAATTATAAAGTTATTTAAATATATGCATATATACTTAAATAACACATATACAGCCTAGTGAAGCAAACATCAGAAGGCCAGATTTTACTATTTAGGTCCCAAACCAAAGATGTAGTTTTTATATAGTTTTCCAAAGCATTTATTTTCTAGTATAAGTAAAGAGCACAATGAAAGAGATCCAAAGTCCTTCAGCATTTTTGCCACTTTCAATATATTCCTAAGAAAATATTTATAAACTCTGGCGGCTTAAAATTTGCTTTTTGGAAAGCTTATTGAGTGAGCCCCTATTTTGCTTTTATAGGCTGTGACAATGCTTTTCTATTTAACAGGTAATCACCACCTATAGGATATAAACAGTGTGTGCATTATGGAAAGCCAGGTCAACACAGAGTCCTAAATATATGCCCTCTAGATTTGTTAGGAAGACATCACTGTTGCCCAGAGGGGCATGATCTGTTATAGGTCTTGAGCTCAAAGGACATTAAGGAATACCAGGGAACAAAATGCAGAGTTCCCAGTGCTGAGGAAGACCAACACATTAGCATCCTTCCAAATGTGGCCGTGTCATGTCATGCAAGGGTTCAACACGTCCTCCTTCCCGATTCCCTGATATACATAGGTCTACCAGTATGTGTTCACAAAGAGTTTATTCTGATTTTGTTAATTTCTTTAATGTTGATTAGTGAATTATGAATATTCTCCTTTAAATTATAATTCAACTAGAAAAATGTTTCCTATGATTTGCCTTAACTTGCATAAAATCTGTAGCTAAGAGTGCAAGTCCCATTAATATTCTTTTTGTGCTTCTGTATAGAACAAATACTAAAAATATTTACCTCGTCCTCATTTACTTATATCAAAATTTCAAGGCTGAGAAACTTGCTACCATACAATGATCATTTTCATGTTAAAGTCATGTGTTGTATGTACATACATGACCAACTCATGTCTAATTGTGGGATGCTTAGACTTTAAAACATCTATTTGCTGTATTATATTGACAACAAAAATTGATCTTGAGAATGCATATTATCTAGTTTCTATGGGAATTTCAGAGAAGAAAAAAGTGATCCAAATTTTGCTTTTGTGGTCCAGTACTAGTTAAGCTAAACAAAAACATGTTGAAGGAGAGGTGAATAGAATGTGTTTCCTGAACCCTAGAGGCTGAGCAGTGGACCCAGTGTGCAGACATTGGTTAACGATGTGGAAGGTTCTCTGTGGAGAGGTCTTGCCTAGATTGCCTACAGCTCCAAGGACTCAGGCATCCAGTGGACAACCGAGCAGACATCAAGTATTTGCCAGACACCACGTAGGCACTAGGAAATAGAGGGATACGAGACAGAAGTCGCACTTGTCTTCTAATGAGGGGTGCAGGTTAGAAATCACGGTATTACAGGCATGGCGATGAACACCATGTGAAGTTTTGAGAAAATATCATTCCAGCTTTGGGGGGGCGGGGTAAGTGTTCAAAAAAGATTTTGTGGTTGAGAAACAGGAATGAAAGCAGACAATGTTGCAAAGAGTATCTGTACCAGTGTTACAGCAAAGCGGTCTTGATGGGGGTAAAAGGTAATTCTGACTGGGTCTAGTGTACCTTCCTTAAAGATAAACAGAAAATGAGCCTGGTGAAGGGGAAGGGGAACCAGGTCTGGAGGGCTTGGAAGCCAGAGCGTAGGACTTGAGCCTCGAGAACTAGGAAAGGGGGAGCAAGTAGAAACACGACCGGATATGCCCTACACAGGATTCCCAGTGGGTCCCCAGAGCACAGCAGTGAGAGGCAGGATATAAAGGGATTCCACCCAAGAGCAGGATTTTTGGAGAGCAAGGGGGGCACACTTGTGTCACCTAGTGGGACAAAACTTTCAGCATAGGGGGACAAATTGTACAAGTTGGGAAAAGAAGAAAATCCGATTTCTAGTTAGGTGCTGGGTGGGGACGGTTACTCCTAGTATGACCAGCATGTTTGGGAAGACAGATCATGGATTTGAGAGTTGTTCAAGAAAGAGTATAACAAGTGCCTGGAAAGCTTACATTAACATTAAATGAAACATAACTTTAATACATCCTCAGGCAAGCTAAACTATGTGTGTGGTTTCCATGGTTGTACCCCGTTCCTGAAGCAAATAGCTTCCAGTATACAGCTAACAGACACTAAGCTTTATTATTATTTTTTTTTTTTCTTACATGCGTGCACATGTAAGAAAAGAGGAAAGGCTCCTCTGGGAGACCATCTTCCAGTGGGCATGGAAAATCCTGAGAAGCCATTAGAACCGGACAGGTGTGTGAGTTATAGAATCAATCTGACCTTTTCTGGGGTTTGTCAGTATTTATTGGCACACTCGGTGACATTTATATTGTTAAATGAAAATCTAAAAGCTTGAAGCTGCCAGTGGAATGGTTATAAGGACAACACCCGATCACAGGATGCTGTAACTCATGTGAGCAAAGCTGAAGTACAAATTTCTACTGTTCTCAAAGATGAAAATTCCTGGAAAAACCTCTCTCCAGAGTCTTCTCCATCATCAGAGGATGAAGGAAGAAAGGGTGCACGTCACCTCTCAGTGTGATTACATCCATGATTACCCAGAATCTCACTTAGCCATGGACATCTCCATCCTCATTCGTCTCCGCATCTACTAATTACGCCTTCACTGGTTTTCTGTTCTCTGTTCTGCTGCCTTCTCCTCTGGGAAATTCATAAGAATTTGAGTTCATGAATCTGCGTGCACAAACCAAAACCCGCCCCCCCCAACAAACTGAAAATGAAATCTTATTTATGGTTAACTTTCTGAAATAAACTACAGAAAAAAATACTTCTTTTGATTAAAGAATATTTCAATTATTCCAATATTTCCAATGATCAAAAGCTACATTTGACTTGGCCAAATTCTCTATGGAGAGAAAAATGTGGAATTTTTTTTTAAGTTTTTATTAAAACTCCAGTTTGTTAACGTACAGTGTAATGTTTGTTTCACGTGAAACAGTGATTCAGCACTCTGTATGACACCTGGTTGAGCATAATCAGGACATTCCTTAATGCCCATCACCTGTTTGCCCCCATCCCTCCTACCCACCCCCCCACCATCAGTTTGTTCTATAGAGTTAAGATTGGTTTCTTGGTTTGTCTTTTTTCTCTTTGCTAATATTTTTCTGTTTCTCCAATTCCACATACATGTGAGGTCATAGGATGTTCCTCTTTCTTGGACTCATTTCACTTAGCTTTTTGCTTGACTTTTTCTAAATTACTTTTAAATTTTTATGAGGTCTGTTGCTTCTCTATGAATCAGTATAATATTATACAGTCATAACTCAAGGTCTTAAGCTATTAAATTACAACACAATTGCATTAATAGGATTCTAATTATTAAAAAAAAAGCTATCATGACCAATTATCTATTTGCTAAACGTGGTAACAGCTACTTAGAACATTAGCGATTCAACAAGCTTATCCTTTATGCAACCAAAGGCTAAATCTGTCAAGTATCACAGCTACTTAGTGTTACTGATACGTAGAAACAGTTACGGACAACACATTCAGGACTAAGGTTAATTGTGTTCCAGTAAAACTTTACAAAAAACGGTGGGACAGATTTGGGGCAGGATTTTGTTTGCTAACTCCTGGGACAGATCTTGGGATAACTGCTATTTGTTCCTTAAGAATCACTGATATGTTATATGGTCACTAAACCTTTCATCTGATGACTTTGAAATAGTAATCATCCATCTTCCCCAGAAAGGCTACAATTTAGAAAGTTTCAGAGATTTTACCAAGATTACATAAATAGGGAATAGAACTGGGATTTGAACCTTGTTCTAACTGTGCAGTTTCTGCCCCCAGTGGCTACACTGACTCGATCTGTACTGACTCATTAAGCATAAACACAGCCAATAATCTGGTCCCCATGTCTCTTCTGTATTTTATTGGACTCTGGAAGTGTTGAAATGCTCTTCAGTGGATCAAACCAAAGCAAAAAAAAAAAAAAAAAAAAAAAAAATTACTAACTTTCAGAAAAACCTAAACATACCCAAGAGTGAGGACAGTAGGTACCTTTCAAAGTCTACCCTAAACATTTTCCCATTTATTCTTAGGACACAATTCCAGTCAAGCTGAGTATCTCAATTAGAAATTGAGCATTTTACCAAAACTGAGCAGGTGAAGCTGATGGCATTCCTAGAGAATGTTCCATGGGTTTGGTGTTCAAGCTCCCAAAGGAACTTACCAACAAGCAATGGCTGAGTGCAGGGAATCAATGTCCTTGTATCTACAGAGATAACAGAGCCACCTGGGAGACCCACGGGGCAGGCTCCTTCCTCTGCCAGGTGATCTTTTTTAGGACAAAAATAGAGCAGTGGTTCTTTCTGGACGCATCCAAGGGCATGCTATTTTCTTTGTCTGAAACATTTGTGAATATTACGTATTCACAGAAGTGGAATTAATTTTGTTCTAGATCCCGGTTTCTCATCCCTGGCTGCACATTAAAATCACCTGGTGATATTTTAGGAATACAAATGCCCAGACTTTCTCCTGAACCAATTAAATCAGAGTCTCTGTAGGGCTACGCAAAGGGAAAAAAAATAAAGCTCTCCAAGTAACTCTAACATGAATACAGAGTTGAGAGCACTCTTCTTGACCTAGAGTTGAGATCCTGTATCTTCATAACTGAGGAAAAGAGTGACTAGAGATTTTCAAAGAAATAGCTTTGATTCAGGGAGAAGACTAGAGCTGTTGCCACTGGTCAGTACCTGAGCTAGGTGTGCCATGGTAAGAAAGGCTTTTTGCTTCTAAGCCTGAGTTTCTTCCTATATGTGAAAGAGAACTTGTAAATGTATAATCTTCTCCAGGCTTCCAGGTGGGGGGCGAGTGAAACAAAGAACCCACATAGCAAAAATTATAATTATGAAAATAGTGGTGTTAATAACAGGTTAGATTGGAATATGGGAAAAAAGTGCCTTCAGAATTTTTACCTAATGATCAAAGGAAATTAGCTTCTGGCAAAAAAAATTGAGATACCAAAAGAGATTGGAAAGTAGGGTACAGTTTTTGTTCTGTAATGCCGTACAATAAAAACCAAATGCCCTTTGTCCAAGCCGGATGATACAGACGGCAAAGGTGATTTGCATGAAACATTTGCCGTACTGTAAGATTTTTATTGGATCTAACCTGAGAATCTTCAGATCGAAGCCTAAAGATGATGTTAGGGTACTAAGGAAGAACTGAGATCTGCTAAACATACCCACATACTAAGTCCTCGTTAACAGAACTGACAAGTGCATCTTCAAGGCAGGAATTTGTATCCAGATTCAAAGCACAGTGATTATTCAGTTGGAGGAACTGTCAACAAGCTTGATAGATAAGCTTATTTCATTCCACACCAAAAGTGTTTTTTTTTTACCTTAATACAAAGTTCATGTGCAAAATGCATAATTAAAAGGAGTGTCATTTAGGAGATGATTATCGACAAGTTCAAATGAAACACGAGGTGTTTTGCTAGCTCCCCCTCCTGACCTTGCCAGGACTCGGCTTGTATCAAGTACCCAGCTGGAGAAAGCTGAGCTAATAATGGCCCAGCTGCATCATCTAACAGGGTCTTTGTGCTACAAGCAAGGTCAAGTGCTCTATCATGGAGAGTATTAATCTCACTGTGCAGAGAGAGAGGGTGAGGGTGCTGCTGGGACAGAATTATGAGCTGGAGAGCCCAGGGGGGTCCAGGGGCTGGGACGGTGAGCAGAACCGTTCAAGTTGAAAGGAATAGCGCGTCTAAAAGCAGCTGTGAAGGATAGTCTGGAAATAAAGCCGAGGCTTCTGAATGCATAATATTTCAAAGATACTCATCATAAACAATTTTTACCACAATAAAAGCATACCTTGATATCATTAAGCATATATGTTATTAACTGCATTCTCCTTGAAACGTCTGTTTATTATGACTGGAAGTGCTTCTAAACCCAACGGCTACAGTACAATTCCACACAATGATGGTAAGAGCTTAATTTGCCGAATGTTTTTATCTGTAGATCCCCAATTTGTTAGAAGTTTGACTTCTAATAATTCAAAACACAAAAATCAAGGTCTCCAGAATAAAATGAAGATTGTTAAGGTGACTCCTCCAAGAGAGATTTGTAAATAATGGTAAAGCAACAGTGGAAAACAAATCAGCATTTTTTAGATGTTGATCTTCTAGATATCCATTGTCCCTAATTTCAGAAGTAAAAATAAAAAACTGCCATGTTTATGCTATTAAAAACATTTTAATATTATTTTATTTATTGTTAACTAAATAACTCACTCTAGAATGTGGCCGTTACAGGATATGCTCTTTACCTCAGATCCAAAGAAATGCATTTGCACCATAAATCCACACGGCTGAGAATCTAGAAAGGACAAGGAGTTTGCTTCTAACGTGGCCCTACCATATGCAAAATGAGTCTTGACTTTATAGTCAACATGTGGGCATAAGTAAAGGCATAGGTATTTGATCCTCATTCTGTTGTGGAATATTTAGGAGTATTGAATAGACAACAAGGAATAAAGTGAAAGCTCAAAGGTCAAAGACACTGAAATACCAAAAATTCTTTCTGAATCACTGTTACTGCATTTTCTCTAGTTTGACGTCAAGGCAAATTCTATAAGTTGACAATATACCTTTACAACTTACTAGATATATGGATCCGGCCTTCCTTTGGAGCAGTTTGATAACTAGAATATCGCATTCCCTAAGAAGGATAGAATTTTACTTCTGATAAAAGTAATATTATCGGTCCAATTTGCAAAGCAACCGCAGACATCCTGCTGGGTGTTCAATTCAACCTGCTTGGAAACTTTGGAGAGCGGAGAATCGCACGCATTACTGGAACCCGCACGTCTCGGGCGTCTGTGCTTGGCCGGCGCCCGGCGCGACGCGGGAAACACAGGTCCGGGAAGACGTCGGCGGAGCTTCAGGTGTCCGGGGAAGGCAGGTGCTTGCGGTGGACCCGGCGCTTCTGGAGGCGGCCGTGGTAGGGGCGGCGGGGCCGCGGAGACGCGGTGACTCTGGCTGCCACAGGGGCCCCTGTGCGGGTGTCCTGACGACGCCCCGAGGCGGGCCCCCGGGAGGGCCGGACCCCAGGATCTCGGGCACCCAGGGGGCTTCGGAGACCACGTTCACGCAGACAGACGACAACTCCTGAGGGGACAGAGTCTCCGTCCCTCGGGGAGGCGATTCGGGTAACAGGCGGCGGAAAGACGTTTCTGATGAGAGGGAGCGGGCCTGGGCCGGCCACGCCAGCGAGGGTTAGGGGTCCCCAGCGCGGTGGCTGCCGCAGACGGCGTCCGGAACCGGGGATCAGCCGTGGGCCGCCGCTTCCCTGAGCCGCTGAGGACTGGGCCGCGGGCCGCGGGCCGCGGTCGGCGGCGGCGTCGCCTCCTCCCGGGGCTGGCACAGGACGGCCTCCCGGCCGGTCCCCGCACGGCGTCCTGTCCCCGCACGGTCTCCTGTCCCCGCGCGGCGTCCTGTCCCCGCGCGGCGTCCTGTCCCCGCACAGCGTCCTGTCCCCGCGCGGCGTCCTGTCCCCGCGCGGTCTCCTGTCCCCGCGCGGCGTCCTGTCCCCGCACGGCGTCCTGTCCCCGCGCGGCCTCCTGTCCCCGCACGGTCTCCTGTCCCCGCGCGGCGTCCTGTCTCCACGCGGTCTCCTGTCCCCGCACGGCCTCCTGTCCCCGCGCGGCGTCCTGTCCCCGCGCGGCGTCCTGTCCCCGCACGGTCTCCTGTCCCCGCGCGGCGTCCTGTCCCCGC
>NC_081574.1:3173219-3189107 GCF_022355385.1 Mustela nigripes | reverse complement strand
CCTGTCCCCGCGCGGCGTCCTGTCCCCGCGCGGCGTCCTGTCCCCGCGCGGCCTCCTGTCCCCGCACGGTCTCCTGTCCCCGCGCGGCGTCCTGTCCCCGCGCGGCGTCCTGTCCCCGCACGGTCTCCTGTCCCCGCGCGGCCGGCGGCGCCTCCCGTCTTAGAAGGACGAGGGTCCTCTGGGCGTCGGCGCCACCCGTGACCTCGGCCCACCTCCGGCCTCCTTAAAGGCTCCAGCCCCAAACGGTCGCGGCGGGGCTGAGAGCTTGGACGGCGGACTTCCAGGAAACACATCCCGCCCACGACCGGGGCCTCACAGGGTGCTCCGGAACCGGGAATCTTAGGAACGGGCCGTGGCGCGGAGGGAACGAGCGGAAGGCCCGTCTGCAGAGCCGAGCCCGAGCCTGCCGACCCCGACACCCGCACGGCCCGGCGGCCGCAGCGCTCTGCTCCGGGCTCCCCGCGTGCGCATCAGGGAGACGCACGGGACGGTTACTCGGACGGTTACTCGCCCGCAGCTTGGGGCGGGTCGTTGTTCGCATCGAGGCCTCGGCGGGGGCAGAGGGAAGAGACCTTCATGCAGGTCCTACCTCGATGCAGGGCGACAGCAGCCCTGCCAGCCGCGGGGACAGCTCTGACACCCGTGCGTCCCCGCAGGGGACCCAGAGTGCCCACCGTCGTGCCAGCCGCGCGTCCCCTTCGCTGAGAAAGCCCGCGGCAGGGACTGCGTTCCAAATCCCCGCAGAAAATAGAAACTACACCCGAGTCCTCTCTGAAGGGACCCGACTGGCTAGGACTCGGCGGACACCACGTGCGAGCTGAGAGTTCATGTCCACTTGGATTTCCAGACACGGACGAACCTGCGCAGAGTCCGCCCTGTTTCGATTACAGGGTTGTTCCGGAGTGAAGGACCAGTTCGTTACTGGGACAGGACGGGACACTTCATGTATCTGCAATTAAAATAACATTTATCTCTCAAAAGACGGGATAATACCTAGTTCATGAGGATTTTGAGTCAAGATTACACGAAATAGCATGTGGCCTATTTCCCACGCCACGAAATGGAGCATCTCTTCGACCCCAGAGTTAAATAAAAACTTACCCCGGATGAATCTTGCCATAGAAAGAACTTTAAAGGAACATGTTAGGAGCATTTCACAAATTAGCAAGCGTGTCTGAGCCTTACAGAAATGTAAATTTTTGGTCTTGAGTCTTTCTAGTGACTAAAATACTGTGATATCTGAGTGATATGTGATACAAAATGTTATATGTTTAAAAAAATGTTCCTATTCACTGAGTGTATGGGTTGGAGGAGGAAAAGCACCATTTCCTGAGTGTTTGATATAGACTCTATACTCTCATTCACTCTCGTATAATCCTCCCGACAACACATGAAATAGATGCTACGAGCATCTTCCAGATGAGGAAAATGAATAGAGAGACCATGAGGTAGGTCTGGAGGTAGGTCTGTCCAACTCCATAATCCACACACTTTCCACCGCACCACCCTGCCCCGGAATCCCCTCCACAGCACCCAAGTCTGACCTGAGATCGAATCCCAGCTCTGTAGGTTCATACCTGTGTGCTTTGGGCACATTCAGGATTTGCAGAAGCCTTGATTACCTGATCTGCAAACCTATTTGAAAGTGCTCACTGAAAGCTAGTTATTGATATATTTATTATTTCTGTATATGTTTTATAAAATTGTCAGAATGTCAAGGTCTTAAGAAATAAATGAATATTTTCCAGTTAGTTTCCAAAAGCATATGGATTATTTTGATAATAGCACATGGTAGTGTTACTAACATTAGCACTCAGCAGCAAAAAATAAAAAGGCAGGTCACATTTCAGTAAGGTTTTACTGTAGGCATGCTGAAAAATCCTCCTTCCCATTAAGGCAATACAGATATATGTATATATTCTAAGATAATATTAGCAAGTGAAAGGTAACAGCCCAAAATATACGGTGCCTTTAGACTGCTTAAAATGTGCAGTTATGTTTTATAAGGTTAAACCAAATAGCTGAGGTCAAACATTTACTCAGAACCAGAACATTCAATAATCCAGCACATCAGCTACACACCACTCACCCATAATTGCTGAAGAGAAAAAACCTGTCTTCCACCTCCCTCTTCAAGAAGAAGTGTGGGGGAAGACATCACCCTTTTTATATCTTAGCATTTACCTACACAAATTAGAGAGAACCGTTTCCCCCAACGCGAACGAATCTCAAGCTTCACAACCAGTCACTCACACACACCCGTTCTAGCTTCTGAATATCCCTCTTCATGTGTCCATATAGGACCCTGTGCTTGGAGGATTTTGCAAAAACAAGAGATGCTGCATATGGCTGGCGAAGCCTCTTCTCTCCCTGTTCCGTATTTCCCTCTAGGCGACTGGAGCAGGGTTACTTGTCATGGAGAGGGTCTTTGGAAATGGACCAAAGAGAAGATAAGCCCTTTCTTATTTCAGGACCGAGCAGCTGGCATCACTTCTGTGCATAACTGACTTATCACGGGTCCTCCCCAAAACTATTCCCATGTGACCTCGACTGGGTCGCAACCCCCAGCACAGGTTACAGGCATTCTGGAGGTGAGGATGGGTTTCGGTGCCAGACGCTGGGAGAAGGCAGCTCAGGAGGGTGGGCCACGGGTTGATACAGACAGAGACAGATGCTAGTCTGCGAAATTAACTGGACAGAAGGTTTCTCAAGTGGGACCACAATGCTAACAGTGTACGTGACTTTACCAAAACGAGTCGTCACTTAGGCATACAACTTGCTAATAAAAGTGATATTTATAAAGCAAGTTTGACAAAATATCTGGCTAAGAAAAGCCTGGTGATTGTTCTATTCTCTCCACAAAAATCCTACAGACTCATATTGTCACATGAAGAGATGATCAATCAGCCAAAGCTGTAGAAAAACACATGTTACAGGGACAGACAAAGATGACCCAGAATGGCTACTAGGCCATTTGGATTTCGTATTTTCCTCAACATTTAAGATGCTTATAAAACTGTTCACTTGTGGTTTCTTGTCTAATTATAAAAATATCCATTTAAACTTAATATAATAGTCATAATTTTGTGTCTTTATTCATGGGAGGGTCACCCAAACTGTGTGACTTTTAGGCTTGCCAAAACCTCAATTAGCAACTTAGGACAGCTTGCTATCTCATTCCACAGTTTTATAAAGAAAAAATAAAACTATCAATTTACAAAGGGAGACCCCTTTGGAAATGAAATTCAAGACTATTGGGAAAGAAGAGGCATGTACCCTTCTTCTGCTTTCTGTACTTTCTGTCTGTCTCCCTTTCTATCTTACCCCCTAGAAGCTTCGCTTTGGGTTTTCTCTACTTTCGGCAGCAACTGGACCTCACGGAGCCGCAGGCAAAATATCTCTGGTAGCTGTGGCGTTCATAAAGACCAGCGTCAATTTAAGTTCGTCTAATTAAAAGCAATCAACTTTGTGCTAGCCTGAACCCCCAATTATTGAGCTGCAGATAGCTTTAAAATCATCTAATCAAAAAAGCCCTAAGATATTTTCCTCAAAAATATGTACTTAAAATAGTTTTTCCACTTTCTACCGATTTGTTGTCAGGCGTCGGGCTATTTACAGGGAAATAAATACTTGGTGCTAAGGTTGAAGTGAGTGTTCAGTGTTAATGCTAACAAGAGTGTTTAATTGAAAAGTGCATTGATCCCTTTTCCTGCCTCCAACTCTATGAATTACTTTCTTGATTAACTACAAGGACCAAAGAAGCGTCTCCTACTGCCACGCCGCAGTTAGAAGCACATATGGCCGTGAAGTATCTGGGGGCCCTAATGTGGATTCATTGGCAATATTTTGCTCTGGTTCTGCTAATAGCAACATCATTTTTACACCTGTCTTATAAATCCGACAAAATTATAGTGCCTCAGTAGTATTCACAACTGAACTATATAGGTGACTTAACTTCCATGATGATGAAGAGGCTGATTAGAGACATCCATCGTGAGACGTCCATTTGGCTTCAAACCAGTCTGATAGAGGCGATCTGAAAGTTATTCGTGAGCTGAATGATGCCAGGTGAAGTACAGCCAACGGTCATCATCATTAAATATTCAGCAGCTCCCTCACACATTGATTAAACATAATTCCTGAATCATCTAGATGTTGGCTTTGCCTCAAAATCACAAATTTGAAGACACTAATAAATATTTCCTGTATATTAGGAAAATGAATTTTAATCAAAATAATTGACTTTTTAATCATAATTGAGGCTCACCAAAGTACAGAGTCAGAACATGTGCTGCAGGGTAGCTATGGTTTATAAAGTAAATGTAGGCCGCTATTGATTAACATAGATTCCTATTTTAAATTATGACTGAGAAGATTTATAATTCAGGGGAATGTCTTATTTTACATATTAAATGCAATGCTGTGTGATAATGTTTATCTTTGTCCCTGTTAATATATTATAGACCCACAAAGTTTAAATACTAGCAGAAAGAAAATAGAAATATCAATATTATTAGGCCCAGTATTAATGTAGGTGCATCTACCTTTGTGAAGTTTGTAGGATATAAATACATTTGATATGTACATCCATGCACGTATGAACTTCCGGTGTCTAATGCCAGGACACTTCTTGCTTTTAGAGGTTGTTCTGATAAATTCTCAAGAAGGGAAGAACCCTATGTTCAACTAAAAAAAGAATCACTATGTGTTCTACACGCATATTTATAGTTTAAGACTTTGTATTTAGCTCCTAACTTGGCCATTGTTGGGCTGGTTCTTTCACTTAGTTATGCCTTCAGAATTTACTTTCCAACAAATACGACAGTGTTCGCTTTTCACACGCAACATGTGGGAGCTGAGGAACCACACCTCAGACACTCTGGAACGCGGACTCAGATTTCTCTCCAGATACCCTGATTAAGAATTAGAAGTTTCACAATATCCCCGACGGCTGTTTGAGAAGATTCTGATCGGAAAAGCATTGTTTTATGGGGCGTCTGTGTCACTCAGTGAGTTAAAGCCTCTGCCTTCGGCTCAGGTCATGATCTCAGGGTCCTGGGATCGAGCCCCGCATCGGGCTCTCTCCTCGGTGGGGAGCCTGCTTCCTCCTCCTCCTCTCTCTCTCTCTGCCTGCCTCTCTGCCTACTTGTGATCTCTCTCTCTCTCTCTCTGTCAAATAAATAAATAAAATCTTAAAAAAAAAAAAAAAGAAAGAAAAGAAAAGCATTGTTTTAAACTGAGTGCTTTAGGTCACACTTGTAAAAGCTGCTGTGTTTCACCCCCTTGTGGTTTTGTGTCCCGTCTAATGCAGCGCAGCTGGTTCTAGGAAAAGAGAGGCAGGACCGACCATTGATTTCTAGGTAGACGGACTACAGCTGATACCAGTGCTGACACATTCACCAATGCAGTAGAGCTTGGCTTAGATATTTGGATATTGGATTGATTTGGATATTTGATTGAGTCCCACTTGATTTAATCAATAGTATGCTTAAGAAACAAATAATAGATTATCTTGAAATAAGTAAAAAAATTTTTCTTCCAATTCTAAAGCCTTCTTGAAGTTGACCAAAGTTACTGAACCAATCTTTCCCAAACTGGAAATATACGTTTGTGAATGAGATTATTACCCTATGAGGGGAAGGCGGAGGACACATAAATTGATTTCCAGAAGTGTGTATGTCTACTTTGCAAGTTAGCAAAGTATTCAGAGCTAAAAACTATTGAGGCTAATGATCACTCTACAGTGGAGAAAACCTATAAAGTTGCTGAAGCACTGGAACTCACAGGACGAGAACACAGTCAATAAAATGCTGCCAAATTCATATGGAAAAACTCTAGATTCTCTAGTTCTACAAAAGGAGAACCAGAGACTAGTTCTTAAAAAAAAAAGGAACAGAAAAATAGGGGACACAGCACGCAGGTGGTCGGAGCCATCGCCATGCCATCAGGTCAACCACGACAGTTGTAGTTACCCATTACCTAATTCATGCTGACACAGTTTTTGACTATGTGACCGTCATCTCATGGATAACTTCATCAACATCACTAGTGAAACCTGTTTGATGTCACGTCCTGCGCAGAGATTCTAGCTGGCCATTGATCTTGAGCAACGTAATCTCCCTCTGGATCCCATTTTCCTCACTTGTGAAATGAACTCAAGGCCCTGGAAAGTTCTCTGACGTACCTTTCAGCGCTGTCCATATTCACGAGAGCCTCAGAATCGTGGCGATCCTAAAGGACAGCCAATATTCTTCCTGCGGTAGTTGACATTTCAGTGAGGTAAGGACAGAAGAATGGTGGCAGGAAACTGTCAAAACAAAAGACGTTCAGTGACACCTACCTGGAGACAGTGGTCACAGCTGCCTGGAAGTGCAAGCCACCTACACTTTCCAGTATCTTCAATTACCCACATAATGAGAGTTATGTGCAGGGGCAATCAACGGCATGTATCACGGTTCTTTTATCACCAATGAGCTCTAGGTGTTTTGGCCTCTTCTAAAGCAAAACATTTTGCAAGGCTCTGTGGGCTGATCAGTTTGGTGTTTCAAATGATGATCTTAAATTCATACGATTATAAAATTAGGAAAGCTTGTATACAACTATAAAACAATAAATACATTAAATCCAGATAAAACTATATAAATGATAATTTTTAAAACAATTTAATGATTTTTAAGTAATAAATTGCTACTCAAAACTGATTCTTTTGGCACAAATCATCTTCATTAATAATGTTATTATTACTATCAATATCCTCACAATACTCGGGTGAAACACTCTTTAAAAATATGGCAAAAGTCTCTTCCGTAGGAAACACTGACAATAATGTGCCTTCCTTTGGCCGAGGTGTGTTGTTTCCATGGTAAGTTCACTTGCATCTTTTCCTCATTAGCCTGGGGATATTAAAGTAGAGCTACTTACAGCCTATGGAATCTTAAACACAATACAAACATGATGGTCATGATGATTAATACAGTCCACGGTTACATAGAGTTATATAACCATACAGTGAAAACACAGACTTAAAGTGTAGGCACAAACCACTGTGAGACTCCTAGGAGGTCTTCAGATCCAGCCTGAGTTTGCTATCCTCACTGTTTATATGGTCCTTGGAAGCAGTGTCCAAGGGAAATACGTTGCAACGATCGATCATCATAATGCCCAGTTTCTACAGAATAGCAGACTCGGGACACTAAGAGTCACACATTTCCCCATATCGTCCAGCTACGAGCTTATGAACCTGGAAAATGTCTCCTGCATATTAAAGATAGGGAGATCAGATAAAGCTGAAGCAAGAGGCTGAGTACAAAAGGTAAGCCGTCATGTGAACGTTAGAAAAGCAAACAATCCGATGTTTTTTAACCCTGGTGCAGTAAATTATCTGTTATGGTTCATAGTCTGTTGTTCAAAGTGAGAAATGCCACTAATCAAAGGTCATTATGTCAAGTTAAAATCTAGGACTTCTCATACACTAATTTAAATAATAGTATAGGTCACCAGTGTAACTGCACTAAGTGCAATGTTCCAGAGAGTTCTTGGGGTCTATAATGTCTCTAGGTTATCACAACAACACAGAATCTTCCTGTACTGAAGGGTGCAGATATGTAAACCGCATGAGACTGGACTCATTACTTCGAGGTGCATCCGTACGTCCTTTTGGATCCACATGCTCTCTTAGTAATTCTCAGTCTGTCTCGATCCTCAGAGTTCATAATGGATGGCTGTATGGATTCTTGGGTAGAAAAACCTGACTGTTATGCTGCAATCAAAACTTCTATCAAAATAAGAAGGCAGCCTTCCCCCAGGACAGTCACGCCTTCCCTAAATTCAGTCAATGGATCAAGTATTTATTGATTACTCAGGATAGAACCGACGGACCGGTGCACAGCTGGCCACTGCTGGGGATACAGGGATGCACGCTCTACAGACTCTGTTCTAGAACCTCAACCCCCAAGACCTGCATGTGAGCGACCTTACCACACACCCCTCCTACCACACTGCCCTGACTTATATTTTGCACCTTTTTTTTTTTAAGATTTTATTTATTTATTTAACAGAGACAGAGATCACAAGTAGGCAGAGAGGCAGGCAGAGAGAGAGAGAAGCAGGCTCCCCGCTGAGCAGAGAGCCCGATGCGGGGTTCGATCCCAGGACCCTGAGATCATGACCTGAGGCGAAGGCAGAGGCTTTAACCCACTGAGCCACCCAGGTGCCCCTATTTTCCACCTCTTTTTGCCCAGTGATTTGTAGAAGTTATAGTAATGTCATAGTCCTTTCTCTTTATGTCTCCCAAACCAGCCTGCCTGACCTCATTGTGAAAATGTGAGTAAGACAGATGTAATAGAACAATCCTGAACTAGTGCAGCAGAATTACTACTACTAAGTGAAGAATCACAATTCTAATACTTGAGCTTTTCCAAACTGTAGTTTCCAAGTAACCGACAAGCCCGCTGACTCCTGCCCAGCAACCAGAGTTCAAAGTGGCTCTTTCCTGGGTCCATTGCTTTACTCACTCCCTGCTCCCTTCCTCACTATCAACTTCTCTAACTCAGACCACCACTCAGAAAGGAGTTACAAGATCGAATCTTCCCTTTTCCATTTGCAAAACTGTGTGTTCAGGAGGAAATTGCCGTATCTCTCTAAGGCACAATTTTCTTATCAGATAAAGTGGAGCCAACTACTTTGCAAAGTTTCAAGAGTACTCAATGACATCATGCACTACCTTGCCCATTTTAGATACTGAAAAAATAGCTCTATTCAGCCTTCCTCCCATCCACACTTCCACTAATCATTCTTATCTTAAACCACTTATTTTTACTCCAGTTCTCCACGATTAGCTCACTGTAATATACTACTTTGATTCACTGTGAGTTTCTTGGAGTTTGAACCAGGTACCTGAAAACTCTACGTCACACCTCCACTGTTGGCACCTACCTTGTTTTTCCAGGCTTAACCTAAATGTCACTCCCCAAAGTACTGATTTCCCTACAGATGTGGTATCTTCATTCTGAAATCTTACATTGTTTTCGCTGATGACACTTTTAGAGAATGAACCAGTCCTGTCCTATACTAAATTTGTATAAATATTTTGCTTGCTTTGCATCAGTACGTGTTTCGTGGGAACCAGAATTGTGTCTCATTTTGGAACCACATAGGCATATTAAGAGCTGAATTACAATATAGATTAATACTGTCTTTCCTTCCCAAACAGATTCTAAGTTCTTTCGGGAAGGATACTGGTCACTACGATGTCATCCAGTCTAGTTCTAGCAATACAAAAGATCTGAAACCTCCTCTGTTTTTCTGATTATTATGATGGACCTATGCTGTGCTTCTCAAACTTGGCTGTGTCTTGGAATGGCCCAGTGATTGAATTAAAATGCAAACTCTAGGCCTCTGTCTGAGTTGAGGCCCGAGATACCACGTTTCTGAGAAGCTCACGGGTGATGCCAAAGCCGTTTATGTGACGCACACCTTGGAGGATGAGGAATTAAATGATCTCAAATCATACTTTTGCGAGGTGACCTTTTATGTCAACGAAAAAAATGTGTGGACTGCATATGTAGAATATTTTTAAACTGGGATTTGTTCTCAAGACTGGCTTTCTCTGTGTTTACCATTCCACAGAGCGGATAGCCTCCTCAGTCTCTGTGCGGAGCTGGACGACCTCCTTGATATTTTGTAAGAGATTAGGAAAGAGTCTGCCCATCTACATACTTATTATTGAAGGTGAATCCGTAGCCGGCAGGTTCAGACGGAGACGATCCAGCCCTCTCTACCCTTTGTTCCCATCCATGGAAACATACATTTAAATTGTCTTCTCTTATACACCAGGAGAGGAATATGTCCCACTGAAACACCAAACATTAATGTATAAAACCCAGCCGATTTTACATCCGACCTAGCAGGTGGTGGTGGTCACCTGAACAAAGCTCTCTAGGGATTCTGTTTGCAGCTGTAAGCAGGGGCATGGCTTCAACCGAGCAGGCAGGTTCCATAAGGTCCCTGTGCTCTGTAGTGCCACCACAGGCTGGTTGGATACCTACGATGTTCCTAAACTCCCAAACTTGATGTGATATGTATCTGCATCTACTACCCAGTCGAACTCAATAGTCATCATTCATCAGTATCCCTGGGAGAGCTTGTTAAAGTGTAGAGTACGGGCCCCACTCCCAGGGTTTCTGATTCTGTTTGGACGAGAGCAAGCATTTCCACAGGCTCAGCTCACGCTGCTGACCCAGAGACCACACCGTGCAAACAAGTCACTCGGATAACGGAGTCATGGCAAAGCTGGCAAAGCTGGGTTTTGATTATGTCACACTTTCATTCAGAATTTTTCAATGGAATCCCCTATAGTCAAAGTCCAAACACTCCATTCAGCCTGTTGCTTAAGTTCTTCTCTGACTTTGGACCTCTAGGATGTAGTTGCTGTGCCCCAAATGTGCTTTGATTTTTTTCAAACCTGTTCCTTCACCGGGAGGTTATGATGTCTGAAGGCTCTTGTTTTTATCTGCCTCCTCGTACCGTACATGTTGGGAGGAGGTGAGGACACTCTCATTCTCTTCCTTTGCTTATCCCTACGCTACCTTCAGAGCTTCAGGACCTGTCACACAACCTCCGCACACCCTTCGAACATCATTCAGCAGACACTGCTGGTGTCGGTTGTTCTCAGTAAATCATAAATAATTTTCTTGATTCTGGCACCAGAACGCCATGGTATAACACTGACTTGTAACATAGATCTGCTTCAAATGAAATCAACTGTTGCAAGAAAAAGAGTATGAAACATCGATTTGGCACACTAACTAATTCAAAATCCCCAGGTACACCTGAGTCATCTATTGCATGGGCCAAATATATCATGTGGAACATTTAATAAATTTCCACCAAATATGACAGAGGAATGCTTAATCTTTAGAAAGCTTGTTGTAAATTCTAGAAAAAAAAAAAGCTATTGACAGTTGTATCCAATGGGGAGAATAAAACACAAGGTTATGCTCAGTGAAAAAGTGTTGAAGAAAAAGGGTTTAAGGCAAAAAAAAAAAAAAAAATAATAAGCTGTACTATGATCCCTGAAAACTTCTCATTATATAAGGTCATAATTCAGTATCAAATGAACCTAGATTATTATTTTTTTTAGATTTGCAAAGTATGATTTATTCATGATTTATGTAAAAACTAATGTCAATTAACTCAGTGGCTGGTAGATCTTCCGGACCTCTGGGAATATAAATACCTCTGAGAAGGCGGGGGGAAGTAGATGTATGTGTATGTATATATATATATATATATATATTTTTTTTTTTTAATATATTTGAAAGAGAGAGCACACACAGGGGAGGGCGGAGAGGGATAGGGAGAAACAGAGAAACAGACCCCCATTGAGCAGGGAATCCGGCCAAAGGGCTCCAACCCAGGACTCTGCAATTACTACCAGAGCCAAAGGCAGATGCTTAACCAAGTGAGCCACCCAGGTGCCCTATATGTTTTTGTATGTGGCATATATATGTTTATATAATAACATACATTATATTTACATATTTTATATATATAACATATATTTTTTATATATAACACATTTTATTTTATATTTTATATATAACATGTATTTTATATATAACATATATAATGTATATACATATTTTAGGTATGTGTGTCTAATACCTATGTACGCGTACTTTCTATAACATGTATATGAATATGTGTGTATATAATGTATATATCAATGTATACAATGTATACATGTGCTAATTATATATAACATATATGTCTACTTTCTACCTAACTTGTATGTGTGTATACAAGAAGAAGGATATCATTCCTACTTTGCAAATGATATGAAAGTATTAGGATCAGGGCACCTGGATGGCTCACTGCATTAAGCATCTGCCTTTGGCTCAGGTCATGATCTCAGGATCCTGGGATCGAGCCCCATGTGGTGCTCCCTGCTCAACAGTGAGTCTGCTTCTCGTGAGCTTCCCTGCTCATACTCTCTCTTTTCTCAAAATAAATAAATAAATAAATAAATCCTTAAAACAAAGAAAGTATTAAGATCAAATCCTTCTATATAACCCCCAACATTATGCTAAACTGTTAGAAGTGAACACGAGCCTGCAGTGTTGCTGAGTGCTACTCTTAGTACGAAGTGCCATTTTTACCAGACAATGGAATCTCCTCAAATACTCTGTAAATAGGTTAAATTGTCATTTCATGATGAAGAAAGTGGTTGAAACAGCTTAAAAATGTTCCCAAGTTCCATGAGGTAGCAGACAGAAAGTATTCAAGTCTGGACCTGTTTGATCCCCAGACCCTGGTCTTTCATCAGTCTGCTCTTCACAGAAATTACTGTGTGTATCACTCGGAATGGCAGAAATGCGCATTACCTGAAACCAGATATCTGATCTCCTACAGCAAATGCAAAGTTGGCCATTTGTATGGGAAAAGTGGAAACAAAAAAGTTAATTTTACCACAAGTCTTTAAAAGAAAAAAGGAGTTCCATCAATGTAGGTTGTATGCAATTTCAAGACCATGATAAAGCAGTCAATACTGTAAAATAGATCCTTAGTGTTTAATTAAAATTACAATTAGGAAAAATATCAAAGTTCAATTTTACGAGAACGATGCAAATGTGTTAATTTATGTTTTTTGTTTTGTTTTGCTTTTTTTTTTACTTTATTCCTCTTAGAACTTCCCCTTGCATCCTTGTAGAGATAATGGAGAGCCCTCACGAGACTCTCTAAAGTCATGCTGTGATGAGACGTTCAAGAGCCTGTATGACGAGGGTATCGTAGAACCACTCAGCAGGTCTCTGCTTTCTCTGTAAGGTCTCCTCTCAGCCAAGGGTGCGGGATGCGGGACCCACGGCTGTGGCTGGTGCCAGTATAGGGCAACCTCACGAAGAAACACCCTAAGCCAAGATTAGCTAACAAAAATGCCACCCAGTAATTTGTGTTAGGGAAGGCAGGGGACAAGGTCATTGGGAGCGGTGTGAACTCTGTCTCTGCCATCACGGGTGCATGTGAGCAATCGGGCTCTCCCTTTGAGCATCCGCCAGACTCAGAATTCATCCCCTGCTACGGCTGATAAACAGACAGCCCCCAAGGTCTCCTCTGTAGTCCCCATCTTCATCCACCCTACATTCTCGGGTTCAGGCATATAACCTCCCCTCTCTCTGAGAATATTACTGGGGTTCTTGCCTCTGAAAACAGCATTTATTATTTTTCAGGGGGTGAGGGCAGAAGACACGGTGATTTGCTGGGGTTAGAAAGAGCTCTCGTGTGTTCATGGTCTCCTCTTACCTTCAGGACTGCAAGGATTTGACCTGCAGCAGAGACGAAGTCGAATGCTCCAAGTGGGACCCCCTGAAACTCAGAGCCCAAACATCCGCTGGCTTACGGAACGTCTCTGAGAGTAGCAAATACACGAATTACCACAAAGCTATCGTTACAGACTCCTGACCGTGAGGCAGACTAGATGCTGAGCATATAACATTCACAATCTAAACTTAGTTTGCACAATGCTGTTAGAAGATAGGACAACACTGGGTCCAATTTTCATTAAGAAATGCATTTGCTCCAGGTCATGTAAGCTGTGAATGGAAAAGCAGAGATTCAAAAAATTCTAAGTTACTTTGTAGCCGATGCTTTAGCCACCATGGTTGGAGACTCCCCCCAGAGCAAATGTGAGGAACGCAAAAGTACCAACTCCTTGAAGATAGAGCAGAAAATATGTTTGCAGTTCAGGGTGTTCCCAAATGCCCTGAGCCTTCAGGGGGCCCTTGTCTCCTGGTAGGAACTCCTAACTTAAGGAAAACCTTTTTGTAGCTTAGAGACCTCATGCTTACCTCTCTCTGTAGTCTTAGTCCTGAATATGCCTCAAAACTTCACTCAAAAAAAAATTATATATATATATGTATATTTATTTAAAATAAAAAATGTGTATGTATGTATGTGTGTATGTGTGTGTATATATATATATATGTATGTATATATATATATACATAATATGTATGTATCTATCTATCTATATATATTTTTTCCATTGCTCTGCTGGGCCTACTCCAGCAGCATAAACCAACTCTGCTGAAACAATACTTAACAGCAGAAGTCTGAAAGATATTATTAATGCAACTTCCAGAGGTGCCAAACTTGCTTACAGGCATTAGAAGAAGATCTGGCTCTTTGCTGTTATTTGAAAACAGGATCCGTATGTGAGGACAGGCAGCATTTAGACTTCTCAAATACCGCTTGTGGATGTAATGCAGTAACACATACCCCTAAGAGGAAGATTGCCTCCATTTCACTTACATTGCTCTGCAAAGCCTGATGGGGAATAATGTTCTTTGTTAATGTTATTTCAGTAGGAATGGCCTCACCTCTCATTTCATGAGGTCAAAGGAAGGAGGCATCTAAGAAGGTCTTTGGGGGTTCTAGCGAACAAGAGCAGTGGGCTGTAAAGATTACAGCAATGCGCTTGGAGAGACTGGAAGTGGGCTGCGGTTGGACTGTCGGGAGGCGGTCAAGCCCTACCTAGGATTAGCTGATGGGGCAGGTCAAAGAGTCATTCTCTCAACCATGCCCCTGCCTAAGAACTGATTTCAATCTTCAGACATAGATGGGTGCAGAAGCACTTTTTCTTGGTGGGATCTACCATTTGTACACCTTCTCTGATGATTCTGTTAGACAACCATGGTGGAGAAGCACTGCTCCTGCTGATGGCCATAAGTAGGAAACAAGACCAAATCCACGGGGAAGATGAGCCAGACGGTGGTCAGGGCAGCACTGCTGGATGAGACCAAGCACGCAGCCCACTCCCCAGATGACACCGGGGATGAGAACCCGTGTGTTTAGTTGTGTTACATGAGGAGCAATGTGGTGACCAGGTGCTGTCACCTTTGTCCAGGCAACAAAGTGTTTGCCTTTTAGCAGCTTAAAGGGACAAGTTCGAATGCCCTTCATTGTCCATCACGGCAGGAACAGGGGAAGATCCAACTGGGCACCTTCATTAACCTCTGTGGACATCTGGATTCCCCTTCATACGTTCTTAGGAACTAGGGGGCAGCTCGTACTGGGTTAGTTTTACCAAGAAGTGCAAAAACCGATCAAGATAAGGGCCTCATGACTCTTGAGATGCCATGAAATCCGTGCATTGAAAAATAATTACTCGTTTCCATTCCCTCTTCTGATAGTGTCCATAAGGAAAGCACCCTGCGCCCTGCCGGATAAACATTGATGGAATGGGTGCAAAATCATCAAAGGACGAATCCCTGAATCACAGCTATTTTGCCTGTGATTCAATAAGAGAGACAAATGTATGAAGACAAAGTTTGAGAGTGGCATGAATGTTTTTATTTCCCCCAATAATCACCTACATTTTGCTCTAAATTGAAACATGCCTAGAGCAAAGGTCAAATGGTAATGTGGCACCGGGAAAGGAGAATTAAACCTAAAATAAGGATAATAGCAGGGTGTGGGTTGTAAGGCTCGTTTTGGACACATTTTTTATTTGAAGAAGAGCAGATTGATGATACAGTCAAAACAATTCTCGTGAAGTCCTGCACATTTCTGTGTGGGAGTGAAAGAGGTCAGCCTGGCGTCCCTGTGCTCAGATGTCTCAAGGCCGAACTGGAAGAGATGGTGGAAGCAGGACTCTGCCCGCCCCTGCCCGCCTCTGCCCATCCCTGCCTGTTCCCTGCTCGCCCCTGCCTGCCCCTGCCCGCCCCTGCCCGCCTCTGCCCGCCTCTGCCCATCCCTCCTGGTCCCTGCCCATCCCTGCCTGTTCCCTGCTCGCCCCTGCCTGCCCCTGCCCGCCCCTGCCCGCCTCTGCCCGCCTCTGCCCATCCCTCCTGGTCCCTGCCCATCCCTGCCTGTTCCCTGCTCGCCCCTGCC
>NC_081574.1:3153279-3173209 GCF_022355385.1 Mustela nigripes | reverse complement strand
CGCCCCTGCCCGCCCCTCCCCGTCCTTGTCCTGCCCGCCCCTGTCCACCCCTGCGAACTGACCACAGGGAACCCGTCGCACTGAGACCCCAGGGCAGACCATGAGACTGCTCTGCCGGCGCTGCCTTGATCGTCATGAGGACTCTGAATCCTTTCCCAAAGTCATGAAATGTAACTTCGCTGATTTTATTTTTTAATAGATTATATATTTTAAGTGTGAGTCGAATAAGCAGGATCCTAATTTCACCCAGAAGTGGGGTTCGGATGGAGCAGATGCTCTTACGGATGTGTTATTGGGAAGGCTCGAATACAGCAAAAGACAGATGAGTTTAATATGCAGCTATTATGGTTAATAAGAAAACAGACCAATATTGCTAATTATATAATCTATTTTTCTCCTTTGTTGTTTGGATATGCTTTCTCAGACCATTAGGGGTGTAAACATGCTACTGCAAATCCAGCACCGTTTTGGCAAGTGCAGTGCCTTCCCCCGAGAGGATGCTATCGTGAGTGTAAACTATTCGTGGACAGTGCCTACAGTGGACTAAATCTCTACCTAATTTCTCCTTTCCTGGATGAGATAAATGTTAAGAGAAATAGAAAAATAAGTGTTTCCCACAGATTATCTGCATAATATTGTTAGGATCTTGATGGACAATGATCACGAAGGTTGTCTTGGGCGTATCTCTGCAGCTATTTCGAGGCACCCTCTAGCCAAGTCCTTCTTATTCAGGGGCTGCCCAGCTAGCCCTTTGGGAACATTCCAGTGCTCTAGAAATTTGAGATGACCAGGGCACTCTGTCAAGTTTCCTTGGCAACAGTGGTTTACTGGCCAGGATGCCAATCTCAGGATTCAAAAGGCTCCCAGAAAATCACATCATGCAGGCATCTGCTTCCAGGCGGGTCTCTGGGGACCTCGATGTCATAGTCTCACTTGAAAGCTTATTCCAGGACTAAATCACATCATTCTTCAGGTTCTTTTCTTGGGTTTAACTGAAATTGCTATTATTGTAGATTTTGGAGTTTTTTTTCCCCTTTTTTCCTTATGAAATGGCCACAAACACCAGCTGGTCCTATTTGCAGTGTTTCTCTTGTCTAACCTAATGAATGACTAGAGGCTCCTTTCGTCACCACTGTGCCTCCGCCGTGCTCCTGTAACACCTCCGAATTCCTCACCCCAACCCTAAGAAACTCGTCAAATACCTCGTCTTACCTGCCTCACTTCTCAATGTGCTGAAGCTTGTACCTCTGATCAATTAACTCATTTCTGTGGCCTGCCACAGACACAAAATACCAGCTCTTGCCTGATTTTTCCCATCATGCTCACCAGAAGGGAAGGTCCTGTTCTTCTCTCCGTCATCTTTTCTTATCAGCAGGTTCAAAACAATTGTCCTGCATGGAGTTTTCCATATGCCCCACATCTATTCAGAGCTTCACAAAACTGATTAGTTTGATTAAAAAAAAAAAAAAAAAGCATCTTGTCATATATATATAGTGTGTGTGTGTGTATATACATATATAGATTATATTTTCTTTCATACTATTTTATACTTTATTGAGACATTTCAAACCCTAAATCAATACAAATAAGAGCCTGTCCAATCCTGTGAAACTGATTTTCTATTCTTAATTAATCAGAGAAATGTGAATTTCACATTTCAACTCAGCTTCAGAGAAATCTTCCCTCATTCTCTAATTTGACACATTTTGATAGGGATGTGAATTTATTAGGAAATGTCACTAAATATGGAAAACACAATAAACTGAGAGTTAAGATACCATGTTTTGGTAAATTATATGAGATGCAAACTTACCAGTCTTACTTCAGTCACAATGCTTATTGACTGAATACTTCCCACACTCATGTCTATCTTCTGGCCCCAGGTGGGCAGGAACCAGGACCGCATGATTCCTGACTTTCGTCATCCAGGGAATGCACTTTCAAACAAGACCGTGTAAGTGTTCCTAGAGCCTCACGGCAAACCTTGGACTGGCTGAGTTTAGTCTCCTTAGAACCTCGATTTGGGACTTGAGAGTTGAAGCACAAGCAGGAAGGTAGGTGAGAAAAGAATCAAGTATCACGGTGAAGGGAGAGGGAGCATTCAGTGCTCATGGGGTCCTCAGGTGAGAAAGTACAATGTGCTTGACACACCAGACACAATAAATGAAGAAGAGCATACAAATGCGGTAAGAGTTCCAAGGGAAGGCTGAGACGTAGACTGGGGTCTGTGCTTCTAGGCTAAGAGCAACATGGAGACATTCAATACAGTTTGGTAGAGGAAGTGGCCATGCATTGATTTTTAAATGATCCCCTTTGACAGTATGGGACAAGGATTCCCAGGGAAGGTGATGATAAGAAAGAATTAAGACACACTAGTTGGCAGCTATGCGAGATCACATGCACGACAGAGCACAGCGGGCTTGGAACTGGGGGTGGTTGTGAGGATGATAAAAACCCAACATGAGGGAGAGATAGGAAACCATACTTGATGGTGGATATAAAAAGTGAGTGAGAGGGGAAAATCATGACTTGGGCTACGATGTCACTGGAAATGGTGCCTTTGAAGACATACAGCCCTACAAAAGGGACAGCTTTATTGTGTGTGCGATGATTTGGGGTTGGGCACGTTGATTTGTGAAGTATCCGCGTTAACCTATACAGAGGCATTGAGTTGAGCGTTGAGTACAGTTGCTGGAACTCAGAACAGACATTTAGGTTGGAATAGACATTTGGAAGGTTCCTGACACTTTTGTGGTCATTGGAATGATAGGACTAGCTTGTTTGAAGGACAGTCTGAGAACCATCTCCTTGCTACGTAGAGAAGATCCAAGGCCAGTCAGGACAAAGGGAACAACTAGTAGAGAGAAATAAGCATCCGGAGTGGAAGAAAGAAAAACATGGGAATGTGTGCCTAAGTAAAGGAAAAATAACTCAAAATGCATGGACTGATGGCAAGGCAATTAATAACGCGGCCACTGAGTTCCAGTGCACTTGGCGGTAGAAAGATCAGGACCTGCCTAGGAAGAGCACCTGCCATCAGTTAATTCTTTATTCATTACCAATCTTTTCCCCAAATGCTTATTGAGCATCTACTATACCATGTATCCTTCTGTTACACTTTAAATACTTTAAAGACACAGACCGTGCACTCTTTAATTTTGTGCTGCTTAAGTCTTACAAACAATTCAATAAACATTTATTGAACTCTTTGTAAAATGTAGGTTTATAAATGGCAAAAACAACCGAGTTTCAATGCAATGAAAGTTGGCAGAGAAAAGATCTTCATGAATATAGGGGTGCCCCAGATGGCCTGATGGGACACTGGCATCAGAGGATACAGAGTGGAGATAACGACTGAGAGAATCATTAGAAAATCCCTTTCAATAAAGGGAGAAGAAGTTCAGTAGTACTGTGGGTTCAGAGGCTCAGCCTCGAGATAAGGAAAGGGGGAAATGGCAGGGAAACGACACAATCATACGTTACCTACCATCCATTCCACTCCGAACAATATCTTATTTATTTAATTAATAGAGAGAGAGGACCACAAGTGTGGAGGGAGAGGCAGAGAGAGAGGGAGAAACGGACTCCCCACTGAGCAGGAAAACTGACACAGGACTCAGTCCCAGGACCCTGGCATCATGACTTGAGCCAAAGGCAGATATTTAACTGACTAAGCCACCCAGGTGCCCCTCACCCAATCCAGTTCTAAAACAAGTCTCGTATGGGATGAATAGTTACGTAATTCTGAGAATATCCATAGAATTCTAACTAAAACATTTGGAAAGATTACCATATGATTATATTTAATTTAATTTAATTTAATTTTTTTAAAGATTTTATTTATTTATTTGACAGAGAGAAATCACAAGTAGACAGAGAGGCAGGCAGAGAGAGAGGAGGAAGCAGGCTCCCTGCTGAGCAGAGAGCCCGATTCGGGACTCGATCCCAGGACCCTGAGATCATGACCTGAGCCGAAGGCAGAGGCTTTAACCCACTGTGCCACCCAGGCGCCCTATATTTAATTTTAATATAACTAGTGTTCTTAATAACTTATTAACATTACTGATTATGTAGCATTCCAAAGCCCTTCTAATTTACAGGTTAAACATTGATGTAGTTAGGATTTCAAATTATGAACTCTCTCAATTTCCATTACATCTGTTCCTAAGAATTTAACATCATTTTTATTGTATTTATCTACCTTGCCTTTCAAGATTTAACATTTCAAACATCACCCCAACTAGACACTTTCATTCGCGTTGGAATTAAAGTGAAATTAAACATCATATAAATTTTCTAGCAGAGGTATTTAAGGCAGAATTACATGAATCTTCTCCCAAATTTAGGTAAATGGACTGAATGCATTTTAGTGGGGCTCATAAGATTGATACAATGCAATTACTTGGGAAATGTCACTGCAGACAGAAGACAAATGAGCAACATAATACTTTGCTTTTCAAAGTAGCTGCTTAGGAAATGTCTTTGACTCAATGATTCTGTCCAACAAGGTAAGATGCCAGTAAATTTCACTGAAAACAAAATACTAAACATTCTACTACTACAGAAAAATGGAGACAACAATGCAGTGGTGAAACAGTGACTTCCAGATATTGCCAACAAACTCCTTAATGTAAGTAAGACAAGGAAACCATACCCCACAGGAACCCCCGAGACGTTCTGTGGACAATGCCCCATAGCGTTCCATGGTCCTCAGAACAGCGTTGGGTATTTAGATCCTGTTGTTGAATACTCCCCCTCTACTCATACTAGTTAATTCCATGATAAAATCACTCTAAATTTATTTTTTTTAATTTTACTTACTTGTTTGAGAGTGAATGAGAACAAGAGAGAGAGTGGGAGAGCATGCACAGAGACCGAGGGGGAGGGAAAGCTAACTCTCCACCCAACTCAGGGCTCCCTCTCAGGATTCTGCGATTGTGACCAGAGCTGACGGCAGACCCTTCAGTGACTGAACCACCCAGGTGCCCCCAAATAACTCTCAATTTCTAAAGTTATTTTTTTAAATGTTATTCTTCTAGAATAGCTTTAGGTTTACGATAAAATTGAGAGGGGGTTTACAGAAGTTTCCCATGTGTTGCCTACCCCCGCGTCTACAGAGGCCCCTCACACGACGTCCCCAGCAGGCGGGCCACGTGTCACCATCAGTGAACCGATGTCCACCCATCATTATCATCCAAGGCTCGTCACTGACATCAGGGTTTGCTCTTGTTGTCATGAATCGTGTGTGTCCGGACAAACAAAAAACAGCATGAATTCCTAAGTACAGTGTCCTATAGACTCTTGCCACTTCCCTAAAGACCCTCCGTGCACCACCAGTTCCTCCCTCCACCTGAGCTCCTGGCAACCACTGGTCTCTCCCCTGTCTCTACAGTTGTGCCTTTTCTAGGATCTTACAGACTTGGAATCATCCTGTAAGTAGCCTTTTCAGACTGGCTTCTTTTACTTAGTGCTGTGCATTCCTCAGGGCTCTGACCGTTCTGGATCCATTCATGGCCTCATGTTTTCTGACACCCAAACTCACTTTTCTTAGTAATTATCAGCAAAGCCCATGATTCTTGAAATGAAGAAATGCTGCCATTTTTCCATCAAAGATGCCACATCATGTATAAAGAAGTTTGAATCACTGTGTTGTACACCCATTAGTAATGTAACATTGTGTGTCAACTATACCAAAAATGTTGTTTTAAATGTAGATCGGAAGATGAAAAACAGCTCAATTGAGAAAAAAGTCACAACTATTAGCTCTCTATTTTATGGACTTAGAGGAACTTCGGTAGGTTACAGGTATTATTATTGATAGGTTGGTATTGCCATGTGTTAGTACATGGTCACACACACACACACACACACACAATCTGTGCTTGGCTCAATCGTGTTAATCATCATGGACCTTGCCGTCACCATCAGCAGCAGCAGCACACGTTTGAATCAAAAACCGACAGATAGATACGACTCTTTCTGTCTCCAGTTGCTAACTCCAAGTGGCACAGATGTGCATTTCTTCCCTGAAGGGGTTTCGTGTGGGCGGCATTGCTTCTCCAGGCACATCCGAGTTCTGATCATAGACGGGGATTTGTAACAAGGCGCAGAAATTTGATTCTTGTGTCTTAAAATGACAGTAAGGATTTCTCGCGTACTTCCACTTAGTATGCTAATAACGGGCCTTCCGTGATGCTCTGTAAATCCTCACATTGCCGCTAACCGTGACCTTCTTAACGTTTGCAATAAACACTAACCAAACAAACTTGTAATGCCTCGCTAGGCTACGTTGAGTTTTCACCATTTCATTCTTTAGAGGAAGACTTACAGAGTTATTCAGCATCTCTGGTTAGATGACTTTATCTAGGAAGAGACTAAAAATATTTTCTGTAAACTAGAGTATTAACATGCATTCGTAAAATAGGATGGTAGTATTTCATAATCTGTATCACATTTCTTATTACAGTTTTATACATTACTTAAAAAAAAAAAAAAAGCAAACGTTAGCATGCCTGTGTCCTGTTATTGCCCAGCTTTGGGGATAGTGTAATATACAGTGAGTATAACTTAAATTAGATTTGGAGTCGGGCTGTCTGAGTGTGAGATCTGAAATGACATCCATGAACCACGTGTGCATAGCCCAGCCACTAACTCCCTCGGACCCCGTTTTCTCATGTGCAACATGGGCACGATAATAATATCTACCTCAGAATGCTACTGTCCGGGTTGCCTGAAATAAAATTGTAGGTACATTTGTGGTTTGTATTCCTCAGCATCCCTTTACACACATCTTTAAAAGCAAGAATAATCTGTGGGTGTGAACGCGCTTTCTGACTCTAAGTCATCGTCTAGCTGGACGGCCCCTTCTGTATCTGGAGGTGTGGCTGCATCTCCTGCTGTGGGGGCTGGGGGAACCGAAGTCATCCAAGGGGGCCCTTTGGTAGATTGCAGTGAATGAATGAATGGATGAACCCCAGGATGTCAGGAGTGAGATAAAGCACATGGCTGTTCCCATTGCTCTTTGTTGGGAAGGAGGAAATTCCCAACCTCTTCTTCAGCTTCAACTTCAACTTCAACCTGCTGTGTGCCTCAGAGCAAGAGTCCCTGGGCGGTCTCCAAGGCCAAGTGAGGGCTGGAGAGGTGCAGAGGGTGGCCTGCACCACTCATGGCATCTTCACTATTGTCTCTTACTCTTGTGATTTTTTAGCCAATTGCTATCCTAAAATTTTTCAGACACCCAGGAATATTTTAAGGAGCACTTTAAAACTGAGTATGGGGAGTAAGAATCCATCCAAAGGGTCCTCCCACTTGGTGGCCAGCTACTTGGCTCACTGTGTGAAGTTAAGATTTTAGTCAAAGACCCATTCTTTTTTCTTGGGCTAACGATCATAATGTTCAATTCATGGTGCAAGGACTTCATAATTCTAGGGAAGGAATTCTTACCACCCCCCCTTTTCCCAACTACAGTGCTTCGATTTGTTAAAATAGAATGATACTGTTGCATTCTAGTCCTGCTTTGTGTAAAATAGGACAGTAGCATTCTAAAGCATGCAAAGTACTAAAGATTCAAGTTCTATGCCTGTACTTTAAGAACATCGAGGGGGGGATCTTCCCCGGTCACAATAAACCAGTGAGCAGTGTAGGGGGGAATAAAAGAACTTCAACCTTTCCCATACAAGGCCCCCATTTTCCTTATAAATATAATAGAGATTTTTAGTTGTCTGAAAGCTTATAATAATTTGGAACTACCAAGTGGCCTTATTAAAACAATTATTTCCTTAAGTAACTACCTGGAAAATCAGTGTTTTCCCATATATTCCTGGATATTAATATTATCTTAATTGGCATTAACGTCTTCTGATAAGCTGCCACTCTACTTGATTAATAATGATTTTGTTTTTCACGTGGACACTTGCAAATCAATCAGAAATTAATTGAAATTCATGAATTGGCCACAACATGGGAGAATCCTGGTTTTCTGCTAATTTAATTGATTTTGAACGTAAAGTAGCATCAACATGAGGCTGTTTCATCTACAGCTTTCAGATTCAAATATCTATAAAAAACTTTATCCTGTAAAATTGTGTATAGTTCTTTTTACAACCCATGACCATTTCCTTTCAAATCTCTCCTGTAGAGCTATAATTAAGTTCACTTGTAATTAAATGGGCTAATATTCTGCAAATTCTGAACTTAAAAATGAGGATGATTAGCATCATGCTTAATGTGTGTAGAATGAAGTCAAGCTTCTGATTCCTATCCTAACTCCCCACTGCCTCTACTCTAGCCACAGCTTACCAGTAGGCTAACAGCCCAATGGTGAGTTACCTACTGCACAAGACACCGTTTAAGTCCCGGGTCACCAACATGGCTACCTCAGGGCTTGGGTACTTCTGATTATTCCCTCCATTCTGGCTTCCATCACAGACTCTCACCACCCTACTTCTCCCTCTCCGTCCCTTCATAAGCATGAGCTCTTGTCCTCTTCTTCTCCTTGGGAGGTCATCCAAGCCGTGGATTCAGTTGCTGTGTGTCCATCCAAATGACTCCAAGATCTTTGTCTGTGTTGTTCAATCTCCTCTGATCACCACGAGAATCAACTCACTATTGATGGGGCATCGCCCCTCAAACATCTCAGAGATACCTCCACCCCAACATGCCCAAGATAGGACTTGTCATTTCCCATTCCAGCTCTTGCTCAAGACCTGGCTCTCTTCCACTGTCCACTCCCAGCAAGCAATGGCGTCATGTGTCGTGTTATGCAAACCAGGGGCCCAGAGTCCCCTTCTCTGCTCACTCTCTTCGTCGTCACACACAGCCCACCTCTGAGCTTACTGATTTCTGCCTCCTAAGTACACCTCCGTCCCTCTGCTGTCCCCCACTTCAACAGCCACCACCACAGTGCGAGTTCTCCTACATCCCGGGGAGAGCTGCCGCAGCTGCCCTTCCTCACCTGCCTCCATCACCTTCTGCTCAACAACGCTTCTCAGAGAAATCTTTCTGAAATTTCAGTGTGCTCATGACCTATACCTCCTATCTGCCTTCAGTGTTGTCCAGAACAAGAAGGAATAGAAAATTTTAAATAATAATAATAATCCTTGTCACAGCCTATGAGGCATTCCACAGTTGGAACCTACCTCCTTTTCCAAGTTCCTAAGGCAGCCGCTCCGTTTAACTCTCAGCACCCAGACCTGGTCCTGGCTCTCAGCCAGGTGAGAGCCTGGCTCTCAGCTAGGTGGCACTGCCTGATGGGCCACCCACTGGCTGGAGATCTGGGTCCTGGTCAGTCTCAGTGCCTGTCAGCCCTGTGCTGGCCACAGATTGTCTGTCACTCTCGCACATGTGTGGTACCTACAGTGTCAGCCTGTGGCCACTCAGACCTGCCTGTCTACACTGGCCACAATACCAGCCCGGGCACAAAGGGTTGTGATGCTGGTGCTCCGCTGACAGACTTACACAGGATTTAAATCATCTGCCACTAGATCTGTTCGTCCCATAAGCCCAGTTATTTCTAATGTGTAACTTTGTGGGACACACGGGTTTTCAGCTGCGTGGGCTCCACTACTTCTGTGCCCCTGCTGTCTTCACAGAAGATATCAGAGTGTCTGACGATGGCCCCTACCCGTGCACGAGATGATGGGAGGGGTAAACAAAGAAAGCAAGTGGAAACATGCTAAAACTTTGGCAAAACCTAGACAAATTTAGGCAAAAATTAGGCAAAAGCAGAATGCTGGTTGCCAGGGACCTGAGTGACAGGCAACAAAGGTGCTGCTGTTCAATGGATACAAAGTTTTATTATTTATTTGTTCTTTCATTTATTTATCGTTATTATTATGATGATTTCTGAGAGAGAGAGAGCAGGGAAGTGGAGGGAGGGGCAGAGGCAGAGGGAGAGAGAGTGCATGTTAAGCAGGCTCCACGCCCAGCACAGAGCCTGATGTGCAGCTCGAACTTAGGATCCTGAGAGCCTGACCTCAGGCAAAATCAAGAGTTGACGCTTAACCCACTGAGCCACCCATGTGCCCCAAGATGAGTATCAACTTTTAGAGGAAAGAGCTCTAGAGACTTAATGTACAATAATGTGCGTGTCATTAATACCATTTTCCAGTTCACTTAAACATTTGTTTAGAGCATGGATCTCATATGTTACGCATGTTTTTACCATGATTAAATAAGAGGGGGTGGCTCAGTTGGGTAAGTGTCTGCCTTTGGCTCAGGTCATGAGCTCGGGGTCCGGGGATCGAGCGCCGCTCCCCATTCAGCCCGGAGTCTGCTTCTCCTTCCCCCCTCTCTGCTGCTCACGCTCTCTCTCTTTCTCTCTCAAATAAATAAATAAAATCTTAAAAAAAAAAATCACCTACTTCCATTAGGTCTGTTGTGGTATTAATGTGTCACTGCTGCCCCTGAAATAAGCTTCTTGTATAACAAGATACTATATTTGGGGACTATGTTTTAGTTAATAATGATCTTTAATATAAAAAATTTACTTATTGGGGTGCCTGGGTGGCTCAGTGGGTTAAAGCCTCTGCCTTCGGCTCGGGTCGTGGTCCCAGGGTCCTGGGATCGAGCCCCACGTGGGGCTCTCTGCTCGGCGGGGAGCCTGCTTCCTCCTCTCTCTGCCTGTCTCTCTGCCTACTTGTGATCTCTCTCTGTCAAATGGATAAATGGAGTCTTTAAAAAAAAAATTTACTTATTGATGTTTCCTTTTTGGCCATTTAATAAAATGGTCAGCAGTTTAATAAAAGCAGAATTAGAATTAAAATATATAAGCTAGTAAATAATTGCCCTTAACTTAAGAACAAGCAGTGAATTAGGATTCAGATGACTTATTCTATCTCACACTGTGTTATAAATCTGCTTTTCATGTGATACAAACCTCCTTGGTGTCAGATTCTTCTGGTATTTAAAAAGGGATTATATGACCCCTGAGCTCTTTATGGTTCTCTAATTTGGTTGTTCGAGTTATCAAGTTATCAGTATCTCTTACCAAACACATAATAAGTAGACAAAAAGATAGATTAATTGACAGATACTCTTCAATTACGCCCTAAAATATCAAAACGTCTCCTTATCTTATCACCTCCTTCTGAAACTACTTATCCTTTCTTTAACGGAATTGGTATTTGAGATTATAGTTTTTATAAATGAGTCTATTAAAACTAGAGAATGATTTTAGATGAGAACATGTAGCGGGGAACACCACTGAGCAAATGGATCTAAGAAGAACAGAGAGAAAAATGATCAAAACATGAGCTATTTCACGGGGACATTCACTACCGAGTCTCCATCACGTCGTGTCCCGACACCGCAGCCTCTGCAGGCCCCTGCTACCACCTGCATACGAGGGAGGCACGGTTGGAGGCACGGATGGAGGCACGGTTCCTCCCAAGCACCAGCCCTGCCCATTGCATGACAACCACTTCTGTGTAGAGTTTCCTGCCTGTGAGGCTGGAGGGAAGTTGATGGGTACTGGGGAGGTCTCCTTGTCAGTGGGTAGTAGATGGCCAGACGGACCATCTCACCATGTCCATAATCACACACCCTAACTCAGGGTCCACGAGATGCTCCAAGGGGCTCCTTCCCTCACCCCACAGTCTGTGTGAGGGCAACCCCTGGACTGGGCAGCCCGCGGTCGGCTTGGCGATGCTGCAAGACTGGTTAATTCCACGGAGCGTACCTCGCAGAATAACATGCCGAGAAGAGAGACGGGACTACCATGCAAACGCGATCTCACCCAGACTGAACGCGGAGGGAATGAAAAAGTAAATACACGTGTGAACGCTTTGTTGGCATTATGCGTCCTAACCGACGGGAATTAGCAGGTGCACATAAGTTTCAAAACTTCAGCTCCCTGACCGATCTCCTACTTCTGGAGAGTTAGATGATAAGGAGCTTTGACTTGTTTCAACACCTGAGCTTGGGAGCTGCCAGAGGGCTGAGGCTGTGTCTTTTCCTTCTCTGAACAGCACATGCCCCACACAGTCAACAGGTTCATAACTATCTGTCACTTTTCGATTTGATTTGATTTAAATTTCCTTTATGAGGGGTGCCTGGGTACCTCAGTGGTTAAGCATCTACCTTTGGTTCAGATCCCAGGGTCCTGGGATCCGGCCCAGCATCAGGTTCCTAGCTAGGCGGGGAGCCTGCTTCTCTCTGTCCCTCTGCCTGCCTCTCTGCCTGTTTGTGCTCGCTCTGTCTGTCAAATAAATAAAATCTTAAAAAGAATTATATAAAATAAAAAAAATTCATTTCCTTTATGAAATACTGCATTCCAAGTTGTCAAAGGAATCGTCATGGATATTTTCGGGGCAAGTAGACAAAGATCTCTAAAGCCCCCTCTTTTACATTTAGAAACCTACGATCTTATCGGAGTTCTCTAGGGGCACCTAAACCCCTGCCACTCTCTGCAAATCTCAAAATATCCAATAAACAGAGAAAATTATTGAGGAAATTGTTTTGAGGAAGAACACGCGGGCCAGCTGATTGAATTACTTTCTTTTAGATTGATCTGTCTATAAGAATGCCACCAAAGAGATTACATCGGCTTTATGTGCAAAGCACCGTCACCTTCCACACGGGTCTGGAGACTTCGGCTGTCAACCGAAATGGTCAGTAACGTGGAAAGTGCTTCCTTCTAGCCTCTAGTGGCCAGGAAAAGGTCCAGTTTGGTGTCAGTTTTCGCAAATTATTAGATGACTTTATGATTTGTGAATTAGTACCAGTGCAATTCGACATTACCACGAAAATTGGCTTAATGGAATGGTTTCTGATACTGGCTTTGCGATCTAATTTGGAACCATTACAGTTGTGAAATCCACTTTTACTAGTGAGTCAGCAGTGTTTGTCACGTGTCCTTAAAAGGAGATAATTAAGGACCAGGCAGCCTCTTGATTGTGTGCCGTGCTTCCAAAATTCTATTCTGACGAACAACTGTTATTTTAGCGCCCTCATTTGTGGCCTACGAAGTAATTGCTTCATTTCATCCGGGTGGTTCTGAGTCAGAAGGGACTAGACGATGCTGATTTGATGAATCGTGGTGTACTTACACAGCGAGATAAACGGCGCCATTCACTTTGAACTTCTGATATCTGATTTGTGCGTATGGGTGTTTATCTGGAGGGCGCAGCTCTGTATCAGACCGACCCTAATGATGTAATGCCGAGCGGTAAGGCAGGAGGGTTTGAAATGATGCGAAGAAGGGTCGTCACAAAAATAAAAGGAGGACGTTTTTATTTTGAAATTCTTGGAGTTCACATTGTTTTGGTAAAAATAAAATAAAGAAATAAAAACATCTCAACTTTCAAATATTTAAAGATTTGGAAAAAAAAACCTCTCAAAATATTCAAGAACATCTGAGCAACTATTTTTCTTGTTCTCTGTTAAATATATCTTGACATTTGACTACTCAAAATTTCTGGACATTAATCTTTTTTCTGGAATAAGCACAAAGACTTAGCTCAGGATATATGTCAAATAATTTCAATATATTTCCATGTTCTGCCCATATATGCATTAGAGAATCTTATTATGCCTGTTTTTTTCATATTCCAAGTTATATCATGACATATGTGTATAACTAAATGCGTGTAACTGAAATATTAACCCTGTCATCATTTATATTTTATTAAAACACCAACTTATTCACCAACATAATTGCTTTTGGATATTAGAGCATAATTCACTGCTAATTTGCATGGATCATTTACTAAGGTAATTTTACATCAAGTATGGAGTGAAATCAGTGAATAATATAAAAAGATTATTCTAAGACATATAAAATCTTTTTAAAAAATGACGATTTAAACAATCTCTCCCTATGCTCCTAATTGGCATCCATCCATTACAGATTTTTTTGAAGCCGTTTCCCTACCAAGGATCCTTGCAATTTATAGCTCAGCTGCTATTTTTAAATAATGAACACACTCACAGGTCCGTAGAAAACCCGAAGCCTGGTTTTTTAAAAGCGCAAGCAGATAGATACTGCTCTTGCTTGTTGTCATGTTAGGAAGGATATTGTCAGTGCTCCTGCACGTACCCTCAAATATCTTACCAAAAAGAAGCAATGAAAACATTCTATATCTCCAAAAGCTAGATTTGGAGAGTCTTTTAACATGTATTACATTTGGAGGGGAATAAAAATGGTAATTTGTTATAAAAATGTTGATCATGCAAACATTCTGGTGTGTCTGCGCTTCTATGAGCCCAGAAAACGAGCTGGGAATCAAAGGGATACAAGAAGCCTAATTGTCCTCCCAGAATCAGCATTTTTAAAGAACATCTTCCTTATCAAGGAACTCCTGCCCTACTTTTCTTATAAATGCCTACAAGCAATACATTTTCTCAACTGTACGTTCAATGCGAAATCATAAACACATACAGCCATCAGGAGAAATGTGTTTAGAGCATAAAACAAGACTCCAGGATACCTAACCCTAAGGAATTATATTTAACCCCGTTTTTAAAGACCCTGAGCAGAGGAGGGGGCTACTGGGGAGTCAAGGCATGGACAGGTCTGGAGCTGCAGGGAGCTACAGTCTAGATAGAACCTAAAGACAGAGGGAGGCAGAAAGGGGAGATACGGAATGGGGGCCGGGCAGGGTAATGGTGTCTTTTCCTCTATCTGTAGCCTCAGGAGGTGAACTCTGGGGAGTCTGCATACCTGGCATTAATCACAAGGAATATAGTAATGGGGGGCAGGGACCAGAAGGTCTCAAAGATGGAGTATGGACAAGGAGAGGGACTTTGTAATGGAGTAGATATGGGAAGATATCATTACGGGTTGTGTTCATTTATTTGTGTCTGTCCCTACGTTATTACAAAGTGATTTCAGGCAGCTGGTGTTTGCATATGCTACCCTAATTAGAGAAGCGGTAATAAGAGAAAGAAGCCCTTTCAGATGTATTTTGACCTGAAAGTCGAAGTAGGACAAGATAGCAAATGTCAGCTGAAGAAATACAGGAAGATTCATCACCTTCTGTGGAACAGATGGTCACCTCCCCCTTCTCGTGCCTTCTGCCCCTGTTCCTAACTGATCCTGATGTCATTTCTTGCTGGTCCCAGATTGAGTCTCCAAGTCTTTTTCTAGAGAGTGTGTCAGGCCAGTGATTCCCCTTCAGTTTCCCCAGGAGTCAGCTGGACCACTCCTCCGTTACCACATGGTCAGGTTCTGATGCTGCAGGTCTGGACAGGGCCAGGGGATTTGCATTTTAGAGAAGTTCCCTGGGGAAGTGTTCGTTCTACTTGGGTTGGAGGTGGCAAGGAACCTCACTCTGAGAACCATCCTTTAAGACACTTCTCTCCTGTTGATTGGAGCAAGCACGGGAGATAAAGCCTTCCTGCACAGAGGATTTTATGGCTCGCAGAGCATCTCAAATCCATCTTTGTTCAGAAGAGCAGGACACCAGGAGGAAGTCTCCCTTTGGCTAAGGACAGTGCAGGGATTGGTAAGGTCTCCGGGGCTCAGAGCTCCCGCGGGACCTCAGCAGTGCCCTGCAGGTGCCGGCCACCAGGGGGCACTACTGGCTGAACTATTGCAGGAGCAAGACTCTTCCTTCATCCAACAAACACTGAGCATCTACTATTCTCTAAGCAAAACTCAAACTGAAATCCTGCCTTCAAGGAGCTCGTATTCTTTTCTTTTTCTTTTTCTTTTTTTTTTAAATTTATTTTCAGCATAACAGTATTCCTTATTTTTGCACCACACCCAGTGCTCCATGCAATCCATGCCCTCTCCAATACCCACCACCTGGTACCCCGACCTCCCACCCCCGCCCCTTCAAAACCCTCAGATTGTTTCTCAGAGTCCATAGTCTCTCATGGTTCACCTCCCCTTCCAATTTCCCCCAACTCCCTTCTCCTCTCCATCTCCCCATGTCCTCCATGCTATTTGTTATGCTCCACAAATAAGTGAAACCATATGATAACTGACTCTCTCTGCTTGACTGACTTCACTCAGCATCATCACTTCCAGTCCCGCCCATGTTGCTACAAAAGTTGGGTATTCGTCCTTTCTGAAGGAGCTCATATTCTATAAGGGAAGACAAGTTTCAAAAATTAAATAACAAAGTATATAGCACAAGCAAACACACAGGTACTTACATGTGTGTGTGTGTACACACACACACATCTGTGTTTATATAAATGTGTGTAGATGTATCTATATCAATATCTATAGCTGTATATAATCTTTATAACTATATCTTTTAAATAAAGATTTTATTCATTTATTTGACAGACAGAGGCACACCTAGAGAGGGAACATAAGTAGGGGGAGTGGGAGAGGGAGAAGCAGGTTCCCAGCTGAGCAGGAAGCCCGATGAGGGGCTCGATCCCAGGACCCTGGGGTCACGACGTGAACTGAAGGCAGAAAAGACTCCTTTACAAAATGGCCCTGTACCCCCATATTATGCTGATCAGAACGGTACCTAGAAATCCTCCCGCTAAAATTTCAGTCTAATTAGCAGAAATCAAGATGTTATTCTTTTTAATCTTAGCACTGGTCAAATTGATTTGTACAGAAGTCTCCAGCTATGTGTTCCATAGTTCAAAAGGAAAGTGAGAATTTGAAATCCATTCAGAACTGAAGATTAATGAAGCTAATGCGGAAAACACTGGCCTTCTGACAGCTTCCGAGGGAGAGGAAAGATTAATACTGATTCGAATACACAAAAGACACATACGTATGTGTTGAAGCTTCCGCAGGCCCTGTGGGCAGTGCTCGGCGGCCCGCAGTAGGTACCCCAGAGAGGCAGCAAGTGTAGGGAGCAGACAGCATGTTCTCCTGCTGTGTCATGGTCGCGTCCCAGGGACAGGACAGACACGCCAACAATCCGCGGTGGTACAACATCTGAGGACCATTTGCTCCACTAAAGCTCAGATGCTGGGGGAAGGCATAGAAATGCCTTTCTAATGGGGGGAATCTGTAGGAATTTATAGGGAAAGTGACATTTGGCCCAAATCTCAATGGATAAGAGACAAAAAAACTTAAGGTTGGAGGGGGAGGGGAGGCCGGGGGATCAAAGCTTTTCGAGGTTATGCTAGGGAGGGCGCATTTGTCCTCAGGGTCTAACAGGGGATGGACGGGGAACATTTTGAGTCGTGGAGTGGCCCGAGTCCATCTGTACTTGGGAGACAGCCAGAGCTCGGGCACCGCGGCTGTCGCGGGCGGGAAAGCGAAGGCACAGTAAGAAGGAGGGGAAGAGGCCGCGCCGCTTTAATTCGGGCTCAGGCTCTTCTTAGGTTTGCAGCAAATTACTCAACCTCACAGATCCCCAGGTTGGTTTTTATGCGCAACGTTAATAATCCCTGCGTGGAGGAATTGGTGACTACGTTGTGACGAAGCATAGAAACGGGGGCGACACTTGGATCCTTTACTCTGGGTTCACTATTACCTGCATCATCAGCCGCCGTCCTCACGGCGTCACTTTCAGAGAGGAGATCCGTTAAGATGCTGTTGCTCTCAGGAGCGAGTCAACAGTCAGTCCGAAATCTAGGAAAACTGCAAAAATACTTACATTGCACGTATCTGGTGTTTGCTAGCAATATGTAAGGCAAGTCCCGTTTTGTCCCCAAGGGACACATCTAAGGCTCAGGCCAGCTGCCCGCTCTGGGGACAAACCGGGGAGGCGCAGGACACGGGAGGGGCGGCTGGCGGGCGGGAGGGGCGTGGGTCACGCCGGGGCTGGAGCAGTGGACGGTGATTCGTGGCTGTCACAGGGCCCTATGGACCCTTCGTTTTTGCGGGATGAATTTGAATTTGATATTTTCTCCTTTCCAAGGAGACAAGGATTGGGAAAAAGGAGCATTCATTCCGAGTTTCGGGCTGTCACCCAGATCGGCCTCGTCCTGACTGCGGAGATGAGGAGTCCGGGGAAGGAGCGGGACGCCCGGACGCGGGCGTCTCGCCGGGCGCGCTGACCCAGGGCACAGGTTCTCACCTGCCGGGATTGGATAAATGCTGTAATTACCGAATGCCAGTGGGTATTACACGGCTTGTGAGCCGCCTTCTGGCTATTTTTATCCCGTTCACATCTGGGTCAGATCAGGGTTGTGGCAGCTGTGAATGTGGGCGAGTCAGGACAGCACGAGGGGACCCGAGAATCTGCCCAGCCGAGGCGTTTTCGCGGAGAAAAGGGATCCCAGAGGCCTTCCCGGAAGGGGAAAGTGCCCGATGCCGTCGTCGTGGTCCTGGACTCGATGCCGCTGAGGCCGCGTCCGCTCTCGCTTCAGCTGGGGCCAGCGGGGCTCCGCGCCCAGTGCGCTCCGCGGCCGAGCCCTCGGGAGACCTTCGGGATGGCGGCGCTGCGCCCCCGCACTTCAGCTCTCGGGGCCTCCGGGGCCGCCGGGGGCTGCTGTGTTTCTGCTTGGGGGTGGCCTGTTCAGCGCCCACAGGAGCCAAGTGCAGAGACGCAGTAGTCTTGGGACGGGGAAGTCGCTGACGAGGCGCGGCCCCGCTGGCCTCCCCGAGCAGCAGCGACAAAGAGCCTCGTCTCCTCTGCCCCAGCGTTACGGATGCCAGCTCGCCCTGCGCGGGTCTGGGCAGAGCCCGAAGCAACGCGGCCGGAGTCCCCGGGCGTTCTTCGTGCGCAGCGAGAGCGGCCGCGGGCGGAGAGGGACACGCGGGCCGCGGCAGCACCTGCCGGGGTCGCGGCGGCACCTGCCGGGGTCGCGGCGGCACCTGCCGGGGTCGCGGGGACACCTGCGGGGTCGCGGGGGCACCTGCCGGGGTCGCGGGCAGCACCTGCCGGGGTCGCGGGGGCACCTGCCGGGGTCGCGGCGGCACCTGCCGGGGTCACGGGGGCACCTGCCGGGGTCGCGGGCAGCACCTGCCGGGGTCACGGGGGCACCTGCCGGGGTCGCGGGGACACCTGCCGGGGTCGCGGCGGCACCTGCTGGGGTCGCGGGCAAGGGTGGCCCCGGGCAGCCAAACGCAGCTGATTTGAAAACAGGAAGTAGCCGACCCTGAAACAGGCATTATTTGCCCCCAAATGTACCAAGTCATGTCATAATTGGCACATAGTGGGTTTTTTTTTCAAAAGAGAATTGTGTTTTGTTTTGTTTTTCAAGAATTTATTTATTTATTTCAGAGAGAGAGAGAGCGCGCGCACAAGAAGGGAGGGAGAGAGGGAGAAGCAGGTTCCCCCTGAGCAGGGAGTCCCATGGGGGTCTCCTGCCCAAGCCCGGGTCAGGACCAGGGCTGGAGGCGCAGCCACCCACGTGTCCCAGTACGTTTTTTCAAAATGATTGGGAGGGAACCTCCCAAGTTCCTAAGAATACAATATCCTAGTGGCCCAGTGTCCCCATAGACACACACATACGTGCACTCCCCCGTGAACAAGCCGGGGGAAAGGTTTGTTCACCTTCCGCGACAACAGGACACTCACGTGGCAATCTGAAAACAATCATTTTCCTCCTGAGAAATATGTTTGATACTAAAAAATGATTGTTTGTTTGTTTGCTTTGTTTTGTTTTTCCGTTGTTACAGGGCTGGTAAATATGGCCTGGTTAAGAAAATGTAAAGAAAAATGGAATTACGCGCAGGTTGTGTAGCAGATGCGGAAGGGTAGGGGTCACAGCCACAGGGACAGGAAGTCATGGTTTTGTGAAGACCGGTCAGTCACAACAGGGGAAAAAACCCACAAAAACACATTCCAAATGCGATTCCTGTGTTCCTCCATGATGGCTGTTCTGTGTGTTAAGAGTCTCTCAATGATTCCAGGCATTTCCTCATTAGGAAGGAAAAGAAGGAAGGTCGCCTGGGTGGCTCAGTGGGTTAAAGCCTCTGCCTTCGGCTCAGGTCATGATCCCAGGGTCCTGGGATGGAGCCCCGCATCCTCTCTGCTCAGCAGGGACCCTGCTTCCCCCTCTCTCTCTCTGCCTGCCTCTCTGCCTACTTGTGATCTCTGTCTGTCCAATAAATAAATAAATAAAT
>NC_081574.1:3150488-3153179 GCF_022355385.1 Mustela nigripes | reverse complement strand
GTGGCTCAGTGGCTTAAAGCCTCTGCCTTCGGCTCAGGTCATGATCCCAGGGTCCTGGGATGGAGCCCCGCATCCTCTCTGCTCAGCAGGGACCCTGCTTCCCCCTCTCTCTCTCTGCCTGCCTCTCTGCCTACTTGTGATCTCTGTCTGTCCAATAAATAAATAAATAAATAAAAGGAACGGAAAGAAGGAATACGTAGACAGATGTAGTAGGGAACCCTGTCCGAGGGGCCTCGTGCTGATACGGCGCATGCAGTGGCTCCAGGAAGCTTTGGATGTCCAAGTAGAGACAGATGTGGTAGGTCGCGGGGCGGATGAGAGAAAGAACAGAGGAATAACCAAAGAGTAACAAGCTGTTTGGGCACCGAGTTCACCAAGAAAGGGCAATGGCACTGCATGTAAAATAAAAAAAGTAAAGAGTCGTAGGTTAAATTCAGAGCAGACTTTTGAAAGGCTTCTTTCCTAAGCTTATTTTTTTAAAGGACAATTTTATGACGTGCCTACAAAAAAGGCCTTGAGGAAGTACATCTTTTTTGACCCATAAATTCTACTTCTAGGAGTTGATCCTAAGGAATTAAAAGCACTGATTCAAATCCTTTTAATGTGTTTTATTATAAAATGTATTAAGCTAGCAGAAATAATATCAAAGAGCTACACTGGGGCATTGGTCCATAAGTAAAGGAATATTCCTTCAGTGGGGGAGTACATAAAATCGAGAAAGTATGTGTATGAATGCAGTGATAATAAATGCTCTCTTAGAAAGAAAAAGGAGGTTTTCAAATACTAGGTAAATTGGCACACGCTTTGTCTACACCTGTATAGGAAAACACTTAGAACAATAGGTGAATTGTAGTAACTAATTTTAATTATTCATTCATTTATTTATTTTTCCTTTGGAGAAGATTTGACTTATTTATTTATTTATTTATTTAATGATGTCATGTTAGTCACCCTACAGGACGTCATTAGTTTCTGATGCGGTGTTCCATGATCCATTGTTCGTGTAGAACACCCAGTGCTCCCTGCAGTCCGTGTCCGCCTTAATGCCCACCACCAGGCTCGCCCATTCCCCCAGTCACCTCCCCTCTGAAACCTCAGTTTGTTTCCTGGAGTCCACAGTCTCTTATGGTTCATAATCTTTTAATTTTTTAAGAAATTTTGTTTGTTTGTTTATTTGTTTACTGACTATTTACTTATTACCTGTGGCAGAAACAATAGTTCAGGATATCACTACAAGCTGAATCTCTCTAGAATATGCTGTTGTATCAGTGAATGCTTCTTTTTTTAACTAATTATTTTTTTTAACATGTAATATTTTATTTGCCCCAGGAGTACAGGTCTGTGAATCATCAGGCTTACACACTTCACAGCACTCACCATAGCACATACCTTCTCAAACGTCCAACACCCAACCACCTTCTGCGTACCCCCAACCCCACAGCAACCCTCACTTTGTTTCATGAGATTAAGAGTCTCTTATGGTTTGTCTCCCTTCCAATCCCATCTTGTTTCATTTTTCCCTTCCCTATCCCCCAAACCCCCCCACATTGCCTCTCAAATTCCTCATATCAGGGAGATAATTGTCTTTCTCTAATTGACTTATCTTGCTCAGCATAAAACCCTCTAGTTCCATCCATGTTGTTGCAAATGGCAAGATTTCATTTCTATTGATGGCTGCATAGTATTCCACTGTGTATATATACCACATCTTCCTTATCCATTCATCTGTTGATGAACATCTAGGTTCTTTCCATAGTTTTGTTATTGTGGACATTGCTGCTATAAACACTGGGGAGCATGTGCCCCTGCAGATCACTACATTTGTATCTTTAAGGTAAATACTGAGTAGTGCAATTGCTGGGTCAGAGGGTAGCTCTATTTTCAACATTTTGAGGAACCTCCATGCTGTTTTCCAGAGTGGCTGCACCAGCTTGCATTCCCACCAACAGTGTAGGAGGGTTCCCCTTTCTCTACATCCTCGCCAGCATCTGTCATTTCCTAACTTGTTAATTTTAGCCATTCTGACTGGTGTGAGGTGGTACCTCATTGTGGTTTTGATTTGTATTTCCCTGATGCCGAGTGATAAGGAGCCCTTCTTCATATGTCTGTTGGCCATCTGGATGTCTTCTTCACAGAAATGTCTGTTCATGCCTTCTGCCCATTTCTTGATTGGATTATTTGTTCTTTGGGTGCAGAGTTTGGTAGGTTCTTTATAGATTTTGGATACTAGCCCTTTATCTGATGTGTCATTTGCAAATATCTTCTCCCATTCTATCTCTTGTCTTTTGGTTTTGTTAACTGTTTCCTTTGCTATGCAAAAACTTTTGATCTTGATGAAGTCCCAATAGTTCATTTTTGCCCTTGCTTCCTTTGCCTTTGACAATATCTCTAGGAAGATGGTGCTGCGGCTGAGGTCGAAGAGGTTGCTGCCTGTGTTCTCCTTAAGGATTTTGATAGATTCCTGTCTCACATAGAGATCCTTCATCCATTTTGAGTCTATTTTTGTGTGTGGTGTAAGGAAATGGTCCAGTTTCATTCTTCTGCATGTGGCTGTCCTGTGTTCCCAACACCATTTGTTGAAGAGACTGTCTTTTTTCCATTGGACATTCTTTCCTGCTTTGTTGAAGATTAGTTGACCATAGAGTTAAGGGTCCATTTCTGGGCTCTCTATTCTGTTCCATTGATCTATGT